>NC_086100.1:201336133-201636133 GCF_963921235.1 Mobula hypostoma | reverse complement strand
ACCAAGATTGGGGCAGTAGTGGACAGTGAGGAAGGCTATAATGGCTCGCAGAGGAATCTGCATCACTGGAAAAATGGAAGATGGAATTTAAGGAAGACCAGTGTGAAATTTTGCACTTTGATATGACCAATGTAGGTCTTACATAGTGAACAGTAGGGCACTGAGGAGTGTGGTAGAACAAACAGATCTGTGAATACATGCACATAATTTGTTGAAAGTAGTGTCACAGTTAGATAGGATTGTAAAGAAAGCTTTTGGCACATTGGCCTTCATAAATCAATGTATTGAGTACAGGAGATGGGATATTATGTTGAAGTTGTACAGGACATTGGTGAAGCCCAATTTGGAGTAATGTGTGCAGTTTTGGTCTCCTACCTGAAGGAAAGATGTGAACATGCTTGAAAGAGTGCATAGAAAATTTACAAGGATGTTGCTGGGTCTGGAGGACCTGAGTTACAAGGAAAGATTGAATAGGTTAGGACTTTATTCTTTAGTATGTAGAAGATTGAGAGGAGATTTGATGGAGGTACACAAAATTATGAGGGGTATAGATGGGGTAAATGCAACCAGGCTTTTTCTACTGAGGTTGACTGGGACTACAAGCAGAAGATATGGGTTAAGGGTGAAAGGTGAGAAGTTTAAGGGTAACATGAGGGAAAAATTTCTTCACTCAGAGGGTTGTGATATTGTGGAATGAGCTGCCGGCACGAGTGGGACATGCAAGCTTAATTTCAAAGTTTGGATAGGTACACAAGTAGAAGGGACATTTAGGGCTGTGGTCCAGGTATAGGGATCAGGCAGTTCATATGGTTCTGGCACGGACTAGATGAGCTGAAGGACCTGTTTCTGTACTGTACTTCTCAATGACTGTAAAAAAAAGGAGATGAGGAGGGGGGAGAATTAACAGAAGTTGGAGAAATCGATGTTCATGTCATCAGGTTGGAGGTTACCCAGCCGGTGTTTGAGACATTGCCCCTCCAAACTGTGAATGGCCTCACCGTGGCAGTATAGGAGCAGGCCTCAAGGCATGTCAATCCTTCTCTGCTCATGGCTGATCTTACTGTAACCTCAATTTTGCATTTTAGTGGACATGCTGGGGCCTTTCATACCCTGTTTGTTAACCTCAATCTTCAAAATATCGGAAGATGCTGGTTTCACTGCTCTCTGAGGAGGGGCCACCACCTGAAAGAAAATACTTCTCCTCATGTCAGCACTAAATGTATGATTATCTCAGACCTCTGGTTTTAAATTCCCCTACAAGAGGAAACATTCTCTCCATATCGATCCTGTAAGACCCTGCACTTAGATGCTAAGTGTAAACTACTAGTTGTAATCATTTATTCCAAGCACAAATTGGACATTTTAATATTTGAAAATTCTGAACTATATTGTCAAATCAAAATTAGTAATGCATGATGTATATTTGGCATGTAAGAACATAGACTAACTATAAATTGTATATTGAATTGCAATTTACCTGGAACTTTTCTAGGCATTGGAGGTTAATGTTCACTGTGAAGCAGTTCTACAGCACTTCTTGCACACGACTAATAACAAGATTCCGTCTGTAATAAGTAGAACCAGGACCAGCACTACAAGGCATATGAGCCAAAGCGGAGTACCTTGGCAAAGGGAAGAACGACGAAGCAAAATTACTTCATGAGCTCTACCCTGAACATTATTCTAAAACTGGACAGATCTGGAGAAACTAACTACCACTTAAAGAGAATGTATGGGAAATATTCAGGCAATCAACTAGCATCAATTGGTAAAGAAACAGAATTAGCACTGTGTTCAATAGTAAAAATTAGAAGTAAAACAAATTTTAAGTTACAGAGAAAGGGATGGGGTGAAGAGAACATAGGGGAAAGTCTACGATAGGATGCAGACTGATGAAACTGAGAGAAACAAATGGTGGCAGTGTAAGTTGTGAGGAGGATGTAGCTACTATAAAGTGATAGTTAAGCAAGTGGTGGAAATGGCTCAGTCCTATACTCCTTCCTCCTTACCATCTGAGATTCTGCCAACAACAGCAAATCTATAGATGGCATTTGAGCCATATTGGATTACGATGTATTTATTTCCAAGTAAGGCAGATGAACTCAGGACACAGATAACTTCATTGGACTGAGATAAAATAGTCATTGGAGAAGCATGGCGACGGAATGACAGGATATAGCTGAATGTCGCAGGGAGCAAGTGCTTTAAGTGGGATAGAGGTGGAGCAAAGAGAGGAGAGGGAAGTTGCATTTCCGATCAAGAACATCATGGCAATTGTCCAAGATGAGATTGCTGAGGGATTGTCCAGTGATGGAACACAGAGGGTAGTGGTCAATGTGACTGATTCTGGCTGGTGGTCTGTGATTAATGATGTTCCAGAGGGATCTGTACTGGACCTCTGCTGTTTGTGATGTATGTAAATGACCTGGATGAAAATGTAGATGGGTGGGTTAGAAAGTCTGGAAACAATAAGAAGATTGGTGGTGTTGTGGGTAGCATAGAAGACTGGTAAATAATATAGTTGGATATAGATCAGTTGTAGATATGGGCAGAGTTTAACATGGCTAAATGTGAAGAGTTTCAGTTAGGGAGAGCAAATGCAACTGGATAGTATACTGTTAATGGCAGGACCCTTGACATTGTGGATCAGCAGAGGGATCTTGGGTCCAAGTCTATATCTCCCTGAGAGGGGCTACACAAGTTGATAGGGTGGTAAAGGGCAAATGGCACATTTACCTCTATAAGTCAAGGAAATGAGTTCCAAAGCCAGGAAATTATGTTGCAGCTTTATAAAACTTGAGTATTAAATATAGTTCTGGTTACCTCATTGAAGGAAGGATGTTGAGGCTTTGAAGAGGATGCAGCATCAGTTAGAGGGAATGTGTTTATAAGAGGTTGGACACTTTAGGGTTATATTCTCTGAGGCAGCAGAGGCTGAGGGGAGACCTGATATGAAAATTATAAGAAGCATGGATGCACAGTCGGTATTTTCCCCAGGGTCAAATGTCCAGTAAAGTATGAGAGAGGGATACATTCAAAGGAGATGTGTGGGCATAGATTAACAGCCAATATTTACCCCATGGTCAAACTGTCCAATAGTAGAAAGTATGTGAGAGGGTACGTTCAAAGGGGATGTATGGGGCAAGTTTTTTAAAAAAAATACACAGAGTGGTAGTGCCTGAAATATACTGCCAGGAGTGGCAGTGGAGGCAGGTCTGATAGAGGCTCTTACATAGGCACTAGGCACATGGATATATAGAGAATGAAGGGATATGAATATTGTGTAGGCACCAGGGGTGTTTGGTTAGTAGGCATTCCATAGCTAGTTTAAATAGTTCTGCACAACATCGTGGACCATAGGCCTATTCCTTTGCTGTATTATTCTATGTTCCATCACTGTCTGGTTTCTGCCCCTTTCCTTTCCAGCTGAGATGAAGGGTCTGGGCCTGAAACGTCGATTGTGTATCTCCCTTCATACTGTAGATGCTGCCCAACCTAAATTTTGTGTGTGTTGCTCACTAAAAGTCCTGCTGACTCTTGCCTTGTTCCCCTGTCTTTTGTGATCTCCACAAGTACCACATTTTAACTACTCTCAGAACAAAGTGTGTTCATATTTCCTTAATAAATTTGTAGTTATTGTCTTTTATAGCTGCAGGTTCTTTTGCTGTCTAGGTTATCTCCATTGTTAATTCAACATTTTAAATTACTGAGAAGTGAGATTCCTTACCTGGTGCACAATTTAAACCCTGTGGAAATCCTTTAATAGCTGTCAGTGTAAAAGATAAGAATGTAAGTGATTAGAATCAGCTAACAGGCATTCACAGGATTATACAGAACAGGAGAGACCATTTGATTTTGCGTATATGCATGCTCTTCCAACAGGTTATTTCATTAGCTGCCTTTTCTTTCCCTTACCATACATTTCATAAAATATTTTCTGCATTTATCCAAATTCTCTTTGAATGTTATTCTGAAAGCAACTTCCATTATCTTTCCAGGTAATGCATTCCAAGTATTTTCTGATCTACAAATAGTCTCCAATTCCAAGGCCATCCATTTTAAATGCTTCTTAAAATTACAGCATCTTAGAAGGGGGTTGTTCATCACATGGTACTTGCATCTGGCTCATTGACAGAACCATCCAATTCAGCCTTGTACTCCACCTTTCTCCACAAAGCCCTTCATCAAGAACCTGCTGAGTTGCTTTTGAAAGGTTTCTATAGTGTGTGACTATCTTATAGGAGGGGCATGAAAATCCATGACAATTAGGATTAAAGAGATTCCACACATGTACCAACAGCAAAATGATAAACTAGGGAGAGGGTAGGACCACTCAAAGATAAAGGAGGGAATGTGCTTGGGAGGGAGGATGCAGCTGATGATTTAACTGCGTACTTTGTATCAGTGTTTACCAAGGGAGATCAGTATGCAGCATGCTAATACATTAGGGCAGTTCAAGTTGAAGTTGAAGTTTGTAATGGTAGGTTATTTAAAGAATATTCAGTTGAAAAAAAGCTTAGGGCCAGGTCATTAGAAGAGGCACGAGATGAGATTGATGAGGCCTGACCAAGATCCTTGTGTCCTCTCTAGCCACAAAGTCCCAGAGGACTGGTGATTAGCTAATGTAGTTCCATTGTTCAAGGAGGAAAATAGGGATAATCATGGAAACTATGGACTGATGAGACCAGAAGATTATAAGATCATAAGACATAGGAGCAGAATAAAACCATTTTTGCCCAACCTGTTCTCCCATTCCACTACGGCTGGTTTATTAACACTCTCAAAGTTCAAAGTAAATTTATCATCAAAGTACATATATGACACCACATATAGCCCTGAGATTCATTTTCTTGTAGGAATATTCAATAAATTCAGAATAAAATATTAGCCATAATGGAATCAATGAACGATCGCACCAACTTAGGTGTTCAGCCAGTGTGGAAAAGTAAACAAACTATGCAAGTACAGTACAAAAATTAATAATAATAATAAATAAGGAATACATATCGAGAACATGAGATGAAGAGTCCTTGAAAGTGAGTCCATAGGTGTGGGAACATTTCAATGATGGGGCAAGTGAAGTTATCCCCTTTGGTTCAAAAGGGGTAATGACTGTTCCTGAACCTGGTGAGAGTCCTGAGGCTCCTGCATTTTCTTCCTGATGGCAGTAGCAAGAAGAAAACATGTCCTGGGTGGTGGGAGTTCCTGATGATGGATGCTGCTTTCCTGCAACAACGATGGAAGTGGCTTTACCAATCATGGACTGGGCCATATCCACTACTTTTAGTAGCATTTTCCATTCAAGAACATTGTTGTTCCCATAGCAGGTTGTTATGCAGCTAGTAAGTATACTCTCAACCTCACATCTATAGAAGTTTGTCAAAGTTTTAAATGTCATGCCAAACCTAAGGAAGTAGAGGCACTGTCGTGGTTTCCTTGTAATTGCACTGAACGTGCTGACCCCGGGGGAGGCCCTCCATAATAACGGCTTGGAGAATTTAACATTGCTGACCCTCTCCACCTCTGATCCTTCAAAGGGGACTGGCTCATGGACCTCTGGTTTCTTCATCCTGAAGTCAATAATCAGCTCCTTGGTTTTGCTGACATTGAGTAAGAGGTTGTTGTTATGACACCATGCAGCCATACTTTCAAACTCCCTCCTGTATGCTGATTTCTCGCTACCTTTGATTTGGCCTACGACAGTAATGTCGTCAGCAAATGTGAATACAGCATTGATGCTGTGCTTAGCTACACAGTCATAAGTATAAAGCAAGTAGAGCAGGGATTGAGCACACGTTGATTAGTTTGGAAGGGATGATGGTACTGAATGCCGAGCTATAGTCGATAAAGTGTATCCCGATGTTTGCATCTTTGCTGTCCAGGTGTTCCAGTGTTGAGGGAAGAGCCAATGAGATGGCATCTACTGTGGACTGCTGTGATGGTAGGCAAATTGGAGAGGATCCAAGTCGCTTCTCAGGCAGGAGTTGATGTTTCATCACCAACCTCTAAAAATACTTCATCACAGTGGATAGAAGTGCTGCTGAATGATAGTCACTGAGGCAGGTCACTGTACTATGTTTTTATTAGACACTGGTATAAGTGAAGGCTACCTGAAGGAGGTGGCTACATCAAACCCGTTCTCCTGATTTCTCCCCATAATCTTTGACACCCTGACTAATCAAAAACCAATTGACCTGCACTTTAAGCACCCAATAATTCATCCTCTATACATGCCTGTGACAACGAATTCCATAGATTCACCAACCCCTGATTAAAGAAACTTCTCATTTTTTCTAAAAGGATGTTCCTCTATTCTGAGGCTGTGTCCCCTGGTCCTAGTTTCTCCCTCTGTAGGAAACATCCTCTCCACATTCACTCTATCTGGACCTTTCAATATTTGATAAGTTTCATTGAGAGCCCCCTAATTCTTCTAAACTCTAGCAAGTACAGGCCCAGAACCATCGAATGTGCCTTATATGTTAGCCCATTCATTCCCGGGATCATTCTCAGGAACCTCCTCTGAATGCTGTTCAATGCTGCCACACTTTTCCTTAGATAAAAACTGCTCACAGTATAGTACTTCAAGTGCGTCTGACCAATGCCTAAGACCAATATATCTCACGCTGAATAGTCATAAACCCTATTGCTAATAATTCACCCCAATAGCTTTCCTGCCACTGATGTGAGGTTCACCAGACTACAATTTCCTGGAAATCCTTAACAGTCCTTCATATATATAAAAATATGACGGTGGTCAATTCTGCAGTCCTCTGCAACATGGCCTTTGGTTAGGGAGGATACAGAGGTCTTTGTCAGTCTCCTGCCTCGTACCTCAGATAGATCTCCATTAGGCCCTGGGGACCTATCCACCAATGCTCATCAATAGACCCAATATCACCTCCTTTTTGATCTCAGCATTGTCAGGACTTTTCTCCCTGATCTCGCTGTCCTCCATGTCCTCCTCCTTGGTGTGTACCCATGTGTAGTATTGTTTAGTATCCTCTGGTTTCGGACATAAATTCTCTCCTTCATCCTTGAGTGGACTTACTCCCTCCTGTGCCTCCTTCTTGTTTACAGTGCATGTATAAAATGAATATGGATTTTATAATCCTACTTGCCAAGGACATCCATGACCCCTTGTGGTCCTCACAATACCATTGAGTGCTTTCTTGCTTTTTTAAATTCTTTATGGGGGCTGTCAAAGTTCTGCTTTCTCAATCTTACACATGGATCACTTTTTTTAAAAAAAGTAAACTCACATCACAACAAACTGTCTGGTGGAGCGAGTCAGTGAGTCGAGCAGAATCAGTCGAGTAGGAACTCGGCATCAAATAATATCCTAATATCCTTCTATTCCATACCCAGTCACTGAAATTAACTGGCTGTTGGTGTATTCCCACATTTCATTTTTCACTATTTGTGCACAAGTAAATGTGTTTTTGATCACCATTGCCTTGAAGGACCCCCATTGGGAATCCATCACTGCTCTTTCCCGATTCAACAAAGTTGTCCTGTACACATTTTGGGAATAACATCCTCTCTTTATCCTTCTACCAATGCATTAACTGCATCAATTTTCTAGCTGTGTTAATTAATCTTATCTTAATCCACGTTTGGTAAAAATTCTTCATTTTTACCTGCTTGAGCCTGCAATCCAGTTTGGTTAGGATGAAGATCAGGGAACAACTGAGTTCCTGAGAATTCTTCTGTTATTTTTGGTTTTGATGCAACTCTAAACACTTCCTTTTGTGGAGCATCAACAAAAGTCTTTTTAGTGAGAGGTAATAAAATTGCAACGTGGGACCAAATCCCTAAAATCACAACTATACCTCTAATAAACATTTGAAGTGGTTAAGATAACCTTCAACTGTCTGAATCCTCTCAGGCAACTATTCCCACTCCTTCTGGTGTCTTCTGCCCACTTTTTTAAGCTGTCTCCTTGCCTTGATTCCTCCTTGTTCTATCCTAGTGTGTTAATATTCTTATGTCAGATAAGTTTTACTGGGTCCTTTCCATTCATTCTTCTCAATATCCTATTCTCTATCGCTTTCAGTTTTATTATTTGCTGCGTAGCTTTGATTTAACCCAAGCCTGCACTTCCAGCAGGATCTTCTTCCTTCACCTCCTCCCCATTGTTCCCCACCCTCAATATCTGCCTCCTTCCCTCACTCTTCCCCTTCTCCTTGTTACATTATTTTTCTCTATGTCTGTCAGTTTTTCTCAATCCTTCTACCCCTTTCTTCTTATCTGTTTTGATCCCTGAATCATTACCTGTTTTCCCTCTTCCCTAGTCTCTCCCTACCTCCCTTTGGCACCTTTCCCATCTGCCCTCTTCTGTCGAGGCAACTCCCCTCTTACCCAGCACCCCCAACCCTCGCCCGGTTGGGATAACTCTGTCTCTATCCCCAATTACCCTTACAACTTATTTTTGTAACCCTCTCTCCCCTCCCCAGCATCAGTCTGTCTCCTATGACCCTTACAACCTGACCATGAACCTCTCTCCTCTCCCCTCCCCAGCTCCAGTCTCCATGACCCTTTATCCGTCTCCAACTCTAGTCTCCGTGACCCCTCCCTAGCTTCACTCGGTGTCCGTCCCCTATTATCCTTACAGCCTGTCTTTGTGACCCTCTCTCCCCTCCCTCTCCGTCCCCTATTATCCTTACAGCCTGTCTGTGACCCTCTCTCCCCTCCGTGTCCGTCCCCTATTATCCTTACAGCCTGTCTCTCCTCTCCCTCTCTGTCCCCTATTATCCTTACAGCCTGTCTCTCCCCTCCCTCTCTGTCCCCTATTATCCTTACAGCCTGTCTGTGACCCTCTCTCCCCTCCGTGTCCGTCCCCTATTATCCTTACAGCCTGTCTCTCCTCTCCCTCTCTGTCCCCTATTATCCTTACAGCCTGTCTCTGTGACCCTCTCTCCACTCAGTCTCTGTCCCTATTATCCTTACAGCCTGTCTCTGTGACCCTCTCTCCACTGTCTCCGTCCCCTATTATCCTTACAGCCTGTCTCTGTGACCCTCTGTCCACTCAGTCTCTGTCCCTATTATCCTTACAGCCTGTCTCTGTGACCCTCTCTCCACTGTCTCCGTCCCCTATTATCCTTACAGCCTGTCTCTGTGACCCTCTGTCCACTCAGTCTCTGTCCCTATTATCCTTACAGCCTGTCTCTGTGACCCTCTCTCCACTCAGTCTCTGTCCCTATTATCCTTACAGCCTGGCCCGACGCTCCCTTCGATGTACTGTACTGCCCTCTGCCCGTATCCTTCACTCACTCGCCATTCCCTGCTTCATACTCTTTCACCCCTTCACATTCAGCCTCTATCCCTTCTCCTTCTCCCTCTTTTTGCCTCCTCACTCACTTCCCTTTCTCCCTCCCGCTCTCATTAACAGTCAAGCCGCGCGCCCTGCCGTTTGAATCGCGTTTGCCGCCGACAACAAGCCAGGCTAGTGATTGGTTCAAACTCGTCACGTGCTGCCTCCGTCACAGATCCCGGACGCGAGCGAAGCAGTGGCGCAGCTCCCATCCGGTCCGGACGCTGTGACCGTCGGGCTCGGCCGTTCGTCCGTCCCGTCCGGGGCAGTCAGCGTTCTTCATCATCATCATCATGTGCTCGTCCGTCCCGTCCGGGGCAGCCAGCGTTCTTCATCATCATCATCATGTGCTCGTCCGTCCCGTCCGGGGCAGCCAGCGTTCTTCATCATCATCATCATGTGCTCGTCCGTCCCGTCCGGGGCAGTCAGCGTTCTTCATCATCATCATCATGTGCTCGTCCGTCCCGTCCGGAGCAGCCAGCGTTCTTCATCATCATCATGTGCTCGTCCGTCCCGTCCGGGGCAGCCAGCGTTCTTCATCATCATCATGTGCTCGTCCGTCCCGTCCGGGGCAGCCAGCGTTCTTCATCATCATCATCATCATCATCATCAGGTGCCATGCCCGGTTTGAGCTTTGACTGCCATGGCCCACACACTCCTATTTCAGGTCAAGGGGATCAATTCATTGGGATTCATTTCCAGTTCTCTGGCTGCTGTCGCCATCATCATTTGTCCTTGTCTTCCTCTTGCTTTCTTCCCTTCAATCTTTCCCATAATTACCGTGCATTCTAACTCCTCTTCCCTAATCACATGTCCAATGAAGTTATGTTGCCTTTTCATGATCTCAGACATTATTTCTCTTTTTGTGTTTGCTCTGTTCATGACATCTTCGTTAGATATTCGTTTTGTCCATGATATTCTCTGCATCCTCCTCAAAAACCACATCTCTGCGGCTTCAATTCGATTCCTCATGTTACTAGATATTGTCATTCTGAGCCATATAACATAATTGGATAAACGTAACATTTCAGTACTCAGGTGGGTTGTCATGCCTAGTTTAGTATTGGTCAGTATACTCTTCATTCTCGTAAAGGTGTCTTTTGCCATCCCTATTCTTCTTTTGATGTCCAAGTCGCACCTGCCATCTGATGTCACCCAGCTTCCTAAGTAGCAAAAGTTCTGTACTTGTTTTATGTCTTCCCCATTTATTCTCAACCTGCAGATAGGATTCTCCTTCTTTTTGGATATTATCATAGATCCTGTCTTTTGGCAATTGCCGAACATGTCCCGACCTTAGAAATTACTCGGCTTACCCATAGCCCTCTATTTTTCTAAGCTCCATGTACCTATCCAAAAGTCTCTTAAAAAACTCTGTCGTATCCGCCTCCACCACCATTGCTGGCAGCCCATTCCATGCACTCACCACTCTCTGCGTAAAAAAACTTACCCCTGACATCTCCTCTGTACCTACACCCCAGCACCTTAAACCTGTGTCCTCTTGTGGCAACCATTTCAGCCCTGGGAAAAAGCCTCTGACTATCCACACGACCAATGCCTCTCATCATTTTATACACCTCTACCAGGTCATCTCTCATCCTCCGTCGCTCCAAGGAGAAAAGGCCAAGTTCACTCAACCTATTCTCATAAGGCATGCTCCCCAGTCCAGGCGACATCCTTGTAAATCTCCTCTGCACCCTTTCTATGGCTTCCACATCCTTCCTGTAGTGAGGGGACCAGAACTGAGCACAGTACTCCAAGTGGGGTCTGACCAGGGACCTATATAGCTGCAACATTACCTCTCGACTTCTAAACTCAACTCCATGATTGATGAAGGCCAATACACCATACGCCTTCTTAACCACAGAGTCAACTGCACAGCTGCTTTGAGCGTCCTATGGACTCAGACCCCAAGATCGTGAAGGTCCAGTGGCCTCTACCCTTTGACCTGTTTGGCATGGGTGACCCTACCAAGAGCTGGAGTATAATGCCCCGACTCAGCCAGCATAGCTCTCCGGGTCATTGAGGCATGCACGCCTCCAAACCCCACGACAAGATTGTGGTCCTCTTGGAAGAGGTACAACAACAAATGGAGGAATTCTTGATCCTACAATATTTGTGAATCCCCCAGCTGTTTGTTCTCGTTCTGTGAGGCAGAGTGAAATCTTTGTTGGAGATACTATGATAGTTTTGATTTCTCACAGCGATTTTATGTTGAATTGTGCTCTGTGCTACTGTGTTGCTGTTCAGGGTAGTGTGCTGACACGAGGAGGAAGATGCAGTGGAGCAGTCCACATCTGTAATGGCCATCCTCGTCCTCACTAACTGTTCTTTTTACTATGCTATCTGCTGGCGGTTTGATGTATGGCGAGTTTATCAACCATCAAGTCATGGAAGATATCGTATGACATTTGGCTTTTCTCCAATTTGGCATAATCCCTGTGTTCCTTGTTGTCATCTTGTTTGAATATCTGAAAGCTCGGTCTAGTAAGGACTGATGCTGTGTTTGTATAGCAGCTCATTCAGTTCTCTGCTGCATTGGGATACATAACCAAGAACTGGTATTACAGACAATCATGCATTATGCAAATTATTAAAGAAAATCAAAAAACACCAGGAACAACAGATGGCAATAATTTATTATAACCAAACAGTAACTAATATTTTCTATTTAACCAGTTTAATATGATATATTAAAATAAAAGATTTGATAGTAATAGAATTTATATACACAGAATACCCATTTACTACCACTCAACATAAGTAATCAGCATTTCTGGAAACACACTGCAGAAAATTACACTTTATAAAGGAAATGTTTATCCATTGCTGGTGTGCAGGCATGGGGGACTTGGCTGAGGGAGTACGTATACATTTCTGGTCTGCATAGCTGGGTGGGTGAGTCTGTGTTAATGTTCTCATATCCAGGAAGCAGTCCTTTCAATACTGGTTGCAGAGAGTCATCAAGGTAAAGACATTGATGTAAAAAATCTGAGGAGGTAAATGAGAAACCCAGTAACTTACTCTGAAGATAGCACACCACAGCAAAAGAACAGGCCCTTCATTCCATCACATCTTCACTAACCACTATGCAAATTTAAACTAGTCCATTTGCTGTTTACTATAGCCATGACTCCCACAGCTATTAGGTCCGTACCTATTCCCACTCTCTCATTTGTAAGAATGTCATCTTCTTCTCCTAGGTTCTCCATCTCTACCACAGCTGCTCTCAGGATGGGGCCTTTCATTGCAGGACATCTGAAAAGTCCTTTTTTTTCCAGAAACGATTCCCTTCTGCTGTGGTTGATGGAGCCCTCTCTGGCATTTCCTCAATTCTTTGGACCTCTGCTCTCACCCGTGTCCCTCTAAACAGAATGGTCCTCACCACTCACCTGATCAGCCTCTACAAATAGAATATCATCCTTCTCCATTTCCATCAGCTTCAACAAGATTCCATCACCAGCCACACCTTCTCCCTAACCCCTTCCACCTTCACCAGGGGAGACTCTCCCTGTGTCTTGCTCATTTCTTCCTGGCCCCTGGTAACTCTCCTCTATGACCCTAGGAGATGTAACACTTGTTCCTACACCTCCTCCATCACCACATCTCCTCCATCACCACATCTCCTCCAACCTCATCCACTGCATCCAGTGCTATTGATATGACTCCTCTACATCACTGAGACCAATACACCCTGTTCACATTGGCCATCCCAAACTCTCAATTAATGCAGTTCCCCTCCCCAATCCCACACTGACCTGTCCATCCTTGGCCTTCTCCACCGCCAGGGTGAGTCCAATACAGACTGGAGGAGCATGGTCTAAAGTTATGACGGTATGGATATTGAATTTTCCAATTTCAGGGACCACCCCTCCCCCAATTCTTCTGTCTGCCCCCCCCAATCAAATTCTGCTCTTCCCATTCTTGTCTCTTTTCCTTTACCCACCCCTTGCTCCATCACATCACTCATTTTCATTCCCCTCTCCATGTTGGATCCATCCGCTAATCACCAACACAGTTCACTTACCGGGTTCCCTCCCTATCAGGTTCCACCTGTCCTTCACCTCTCCTGCATAGTTCCCTTTATCACCTTTCTTACCTACCAGAGTTGAGCACTGAGTCCCTTTGTGTCCCGCTATCACCCTCCAGCAGCTTTCCTCATCTTCAAGCTCCGCTTCCCACTCCTGGCTCCATGTGCTCATAGTCCTTCATTATATCTCACTCCACCAATCACCTACTCACTCCTGACTCATTCCTCATCCTTCCTCTTTACTCTGACAATCTCCCCTCTCAATCCTGAATTCCCTTCCACCAACAGACGCTGCTCCACCTGTTGAGTTCCTCTAGCAGTTCTATTTCAGCTTTTCTATTCACGGCCTGTCTAAATGCTTCTTAAACACCACTATCTGCCTCGATATAACCCACTGAGTAAAAATCTTGCTTCAAAATCTGATAGAAAATAGAACATTTCAGCATATTACAGGCCCTTCGGCCCACAATCTCCTTTAAACTTTCCCCTCTCATCTTAAAGCTATGATAAGTAAAGAGGATTTGATATTTTCACCCTGGGAAAAAGACCGTCTATACCCTTTCTAGGTCTCTCATTATTTTATAACCTCCATCAGATCTCCCCTCAGCCTCTGCCACTCCACTCCTCTACTCTCAATCAGCAGAGTTAATTTAAGTGAAAATTAGTAAATGTCATGCATGGGTCAGAATTTGGCAAAATTCAAAGTAATGAATGAATAACAGGCTGCTGTATCACAGAGTTAGTAAACATAATGTAGATGTAACAACTACAATCTGGGAATCATTCCTTCACATTTGGAAATCATGCATGTTCCTGTTGTATAAGAAAGGTGAGAGTGGGAAATCAGGAAATAAGGGCCAGTTAATTTATTATCAACCCTTCTGGGAAATAACTATAGTTTATAAATAGAGGGCAAACTTCTGAAATATATTATTTGATGAGAGATAGCTAGCATTGACAGTTCAGGGGTAGGTCTTGCTCGATAAACCTAAATTAATTTTATCAAGAGTGACAAAGTAGAGACGAAGTAGAAACCAATCACTTTCTGTTATCTAGCTCTCAAGGGGAATGGGGGAAAAATAGCTCACTGAATTGAATCCTACCTAGAGGTTACGTATCTTATGTCCCAATGTTTGGTAAAGAAGCTGTATGGCAGTCTTGCTTTGATCGGTTGGGGTGTTGAATACAAGAGCCAGAAAGTATTGTTGCAGATGTATAAAATATAGGTCACATTTTGAGCAGTGTATGGTGCCACACAAAGGAAGGATGTGGAAGCTTTGGAGTGGGTGCAAAAGAGGTTTGCCAGGGAGACCTGACAAAGATCTACAAAATGACAAAGACCAAAGCATAGATAGGGCATGTACGGGGTAAGTTTTTTTTATCACAATGGGGTGGTGGTGGAAGCAGACAGGACAGTGGTTTTGAGAACACAGAACAGATTTTGGCCCACAATGTCTGTGCCAAACTAAGCTAAATCTCTTGTGCCTGCACATGATCTATACCCCACCATTGTCTGCATATTCATGTGCCTGTCTAAAAGCCTATTGAACATCACTATCATATTTACTCCTGGCACGTAGATAGCGGCATTTATCAAGCTTTTAGACCATAAGACAGAAGAGCAGGGTTGGGCGATTCAGCCCATGAAGTCTGCTCTGTCATTCCATCATGGCTGATCTATTATCCCTCTCAACCCTATTCTCCTGCCTTCTCCCTTTAATCTTTCATGCCCTGACTAATCAAGAACCCATCAACCTTCACTTTCAATATATTTAATGAACTGGTCTACACAGACGTATGTGGCAATGAATTCCAGATTCACCAGCCTCTCAGTAATGCCTCAAATAATCTCATAAACTTCTGTCAGATCTCCTTCAGTTTCTTATACTCCAGAGACAACAACCCAGATTTGTCCAACCTCTCCTTATAATTCAGACAACATTCCTAGTAAAGCTCTTCTGCATCCTCTCTGAAGCCTCCATAATGGGCACACAATACTCCATGCAGCCTAACCAAAGATTTGTATAGCTGCAACATAACCTCCTGACAATGTTGATTATCTTCACCATATAAATTACAGTGAGTATTGACAGGTTGAATCAGATGATGTTAGGATCTTTTAAGATGCAGTAGAAAGACACAGGCAGCCAATGGTTGGGAAAGTCCATTATTAAGGATAAGGCTTTGGGACTAATACACACAAAATGCTGGAGGGCTTCAGTCAGCCAGGCAGCATCTATGGAAAAGAATAAACAGTTCACATTACAGGCCGAGATCCTTCATCAGGACCTGATAAAATAGGCTGAAGTCAGCGTGGCCTCCTTCAGGGAATATCTTGCCTGACAAATCTGTTGGAATTCTTTAAAGAAATAACAAACAGGATAGACAAAGTCAGTGGATGTCGTTTACTTGAATTTTCAGAAGGCCTTTGATGAGTGCTGCACATGAGGCTGCTAAACAAGAAAAGGGCTTTACAGGAAATACCATGGACTCTTAACTTGGTATTACAGGAGAGAAACTAGCATGGTTATAAGATTGACTGACTGGCATGAGGCAAAGAATGGGATTAAAGGAAGCCTTTTCTGCTTGGCTACTGGTGTTCTCCGCAGGGTCTGGTGTTGGGACAGCTTCTTTTGACAATATATGTCAATAATTCAGTCATTTGCAAGATGGAATTAATGGCTTTGTGACCAAGTTTGTGGACAATACAGAGACGGGTGGAGGGGCAGGTAGTGTTGAGGAGGCAGGGAGTCTGCAGAAAGATTCGGACAGATTGACAAAATGGTCATACACATTGGTACAAGGATAAAGGTGCAGACTATTTTCTAAATGAGGAGAAAATTCAAAAATTAGATTTGCAAAGGGACTTGGGGATCCTTGTGCAGGATTCCTTAAAGGTTAATTTGGAGCTTGAGTCAGTGGTAAGGAAGGCAAATGCAATGTTAGCATTCATTTCAAAAGGAGAATAATTTAAGGTCAAAAGTGTAATATTGAGGCTTTATAGAGCATTAGTCAGTCTGCATTTGGAGTATTGTGAGCAGTTTTGGGTCCCTTATAACACCATAATTAGGTCACCTGGCCCATCAAGTCTGCTCCACCATTCAATCATGGCTGATCCTTTTTTCTATCTCCTCCTCAACCCCAGTTCCCGGCCTTCTCCCCATAACCTTTGTTGCCATGTCCAATCAAGAACCTATCAACACCTGCCTTAAATACACCCAACGACCTGGCCTCCACAGCTGCATGTGGCAACAAATTCCACAAATTCATCAGCCTCTGGCTAAAGAAATTTCTCCGCATCTCTGTTTTGAAAGAGCGCCCCCTATCCTGAGGCTGTGCCCTCTTGTCCTAGACTCTCCCACCATGGGAAACATCCATCAATTCCATCTAAGCCTTTCAACATTCAAAAGATTTCAATGAGATCCCCTCTCATCCTTTTGAATTCCAGCGAGTACAGGCCCAGAGCCATCAAACGTTCCTCGTTATGATAACCCTTTCATTCCCGGAATCATCCTTGTGAACCTCCTCTGGGCCCTCTCCAATGCCAGTACATCTTTTCTAAGATGAGGGGCCCAAAACTGCTCACAATACTCACCAGTTCCTTATAAAGCCTCAGCATCACATCCTTGCTCTGGTATTTTAGACCTCTTGAAATGAATGTTAACATGGCATTTGCCTTCCTCACCACTGACTTAACCTGCAAGTTAACCTTCACGGTGTTCTGCACAAGGATTTCTAAGTCCCTTTGCATCTCAGATTCCTGGATTTTTTCCCCCGTTTAGAAAACAGCCTGCACATTTATTTCTACGACCAAAGTGCATGACCGTGCATTTTTCAACATTGTATTTCATTTGCCACTTTCTTTCCCATTCTCCTAATCTGTCTAAGTCCTTCTGCATCCTACCTGTTTCCTCAACACTATCTGCCCCTCCACCAATCTTTGTATCATCTGCAAATTTGGCAACAAAGCCATCCATTCATTCATATAAATTATTTATATGCAGCATAAAAAGAAGTGGTCCCAACACCAACCCTTGTGGACCATCACTAGTCACTGGCAGCCAACCAGAAAGGATCCTTTTATTCCCACTCACTGCCTCCTACCAATCAGCCAATGCTCTAACCATGTTAGTAACTTTCCTGTAATACCATGGACTCTTAACTTGGTAAGCAGCCTCATGTGTGGCACCTTGTCAAAGGCTTTCTGAAAGTCCAAATACACAACATCCACTGCATCCCCTTTATCTATCCTACTTGTAATCTCTTCAAAGAATTCCAACAGGTTTGTCAGGAACGATTTTCCCTGAAGGAAACCATGCTGACTTTGTCCTATCTTGTCCTGTGTCACCAAGTACTCCATCACCTCTTCCTTAACAATTGACTCTAACATCTTCCCAACCACTGAGGTCAGGCTAACTGGTCTATAATTTCCTTTCTGCTGCCTTTCTCCTTTCTTAAAAGAGTGGAGTAACGTTTGTAATTTTCCAGTCCTCTGGCACCATGCCGGAGTGCAATGATTTTTGAAAGATCATTGCTAATGTCACCGCAATCTCTAACGCTACCTCTTTCAGAAACCTAGAGTGCAGTTTATTTGGTCCGTGTGACTTATGTACCTTTAGTTCTTTCAACTTTTTGAGCACCTTCTCTCTTCTAATAGTAACTGCACCCACTTCTCTTCCTTCACACACTACAACATCTGGCACACTGCTAGTGTCTTCCACAGTGAAGACTGAAGCACAATACTCATTTAGTTCATCAGCCATCTCCTTGTCCTCCATTATTATTTATCCTGTCTCATTTTCTAGCGGTCCTATATCCACTCTCATTTCTCTTTTATTTTTAGCATACTTGAAAAAACTTCTACTATCCACTTTGATATTATTTGCTAGCTTGTTCTCATATTTCATCTTTTCCCTTCTAATGATTTTGTTAGTTGCTGTCTATAGGTTTTTTAAAACTTCCCTATCCTCTACTGTTTCTTCCCACTAATTTTTGCTTCGTTGTATGCCCTTTCTTTTGCTTTTACAATATCTTTGTCTTCCCGTGTCAGCCACAGTTGTACTATTTTACCATTTGAGTAATTCTTCATTTTTGGAATACACATGTCCTGCACCTTTCTCATTTTTCCCAGAAACTCACACCATTGCTGCTCTGCTGACATCCCTGCCAGCAGCTCCTTCCAATTTACTTTGGCCAACTCCTCTCTCATACCACTGTAATTTCCCTTACTCCACTGAAATACTGTTACATCAGACTTTACTTTCTCTCTATCAAATTTCAAGTTGAACACAATCATATTGTGCTCACTGGTTCCCAAGGGTTCTTTTACCTTAAGCTCCCTAATCACCTCTGGTTCATTACATTACACCCAATCCAGTATAGCTGATCCCCTAGTAGGCTCAATAGCAAACTGCTCTAAAAAGTAATCTCTTAGCATTCAACAAACTCACTCTCTTGAGACCCATTACCAACCTGATTTTCCCAATTGACCTACCTGTTTAAAATCTCCTATGACTACCATAACATTGCTCTTTTGACTTGCCTTTTCTATTTCCTGTTGTAATCTGTGGTCCACCTCCTAGCCGCTGTTTGGAGGCCTGTATATAACTGCTGTCAGGGTCCTTTTACCCTTGCAGTTTAACTCAACCCACAAGGATTCAACATCTTCCGATCCTCTGTCACTTCTTTCTACTGATTGGATGGTGTTCTTTACCAGTGGAGCCACACCACCTCCTCTGCCTACCTTCCTATCCCTCAATATAACATGTAACCTTGGACATTCAGCTCCCAACTACAACCATCCTTCAGCCACCATTCAGTGATGGGTACAACATCATACCTGTCAATCTGTAAAAGTGTAACAAGATCATCCACCTTATTTCTTATACTACACACACTGAGATACAATACCTTAGTACCTTGAGACAGGAAGCAAGAGTGGGAATAAACGGGACCTTTTCAGAATGGCAGGCGGTGACTAGTGGGGTACCGCAAGGCTCAGTGCTGGGACCCCAGTTGTTTACAATATATATTAATGACTTGGATGAGGGAATTAAATGCAGCATCTCCAAGTTTGTGGATGACACGAAGCTGGGTGGCAGTGTTAGCTGTGAGGAGGATGCTAAGAGGATGCAGGGTGACTTGGATAGGTTGGGTGAGTGGGCAAATTCAGGGCAGATGCAATTTAATGTGGATAAATGTGAAGTTATCCACTTTGGTGGCAAAAATAGGAAAACAGATTATTATCTGAATGGTGGCCGATTAGGAAAAGGGGAGGTGCAACGAGACCTGGGTGTCATTATACACCAGTCATTGAAAGTGGGCATGCAGGTACAGCAGGTGGTGAAAAAGGCGAATGGTATGCTGGCATTTATAGCGAGAGGATTCGAGTACAGGAGCAGGGAGGTACTACTGCAGTTGTACAAGGCCTTGGTGAGACCACACCTGGAGTATTGTGTGCAGTTTTGGTCCCCTAATCTGAGGAAAGACATCCTTGCCATAGAGGGAGTACAAAGAAGGTTCACCAGATTGATTCCTGGGATGGCAGGACTTTCATATGAAGAAAGACTGGATGAACTGGGCTTGTACTCGTTGGAATTTAGAAGATTGAGGGGGGATCTGATTGAAACGTATAAGATCCTAAAGGGATTGGACAGGCTAGATGCAGGAAGATTGTTCCCAATGTTGGGGAAGTCCAGAACGAGGGGCCACAGTTTGAGGATAGAGGGGAAGCCTTTTAGGACCGTGATTAGGAAAAACTTCTTCACACAGAGAGTGGTGAATCTGTGGAATTCTCTGCCACAGGAAACAGTTGAGGCCAGTTCATTAGCTATATTTAAGAGGGAGTTAGATATGGCCCTTGTGGCTACGGGGGTCAGGGGGTATGGAGGGAAGCTGGGGCGGGGTTCTGAGTTGGAGGATCAGCCATGATCATAATAAATGGCGGTGCAGGCTCGAAGGGCCGAATGGCCTACTCCTGCACCTATTTTCTATGTTTCTATGTATTTACTCTGCATCCTTAACAAATTGATACTCAGCCTGTTGGTTGCAACTAAGTCCCTTCACCTGCTGCCCTTCCTGACAATCTGACTGCACACTGTCTTTACTTTTTCACCATCCGTCCTTTCCTGAGTCCCTTCACTCTGGTTCCCACCCCCCTGCCAAGTTAGTCTAAACCCTTATCTAAGAAAGGATACTGGTAATGGAGAGGGTCCATATGTCGTTCATGAGAATGTTCCTGGGGACGGAAGGGTTAACATATGAGAAGCATTTGATAGCTCTGGGCCTGTGCTTGTTGGAGTTTAGAAGAATGGGGAGGGATCACAATGAAAGGCCTTGGTAGAGTGGATGTAGAGAGCCTGTTTCCTAAAGTGGGTGAGTGTAGGACCAGAGGGCACAGCCTCAGAATACAAGTTTCTCCCTTTAGAAAATAGATGAGGAGGAATTTCTTTAGCCAGAGGGTGGCAAATCTGTGGAATTCACTACCACAGGTGGCCGTGGAGGCCAAGTCAATGGGTATATTTAAATTGGAGGTTGATTAGTTCTTGATTAGTCAGGGTGTCAAAGATTATGTGAAGGAGGCAGGAGAATGGGGTTGAGAAGGATAATAAATTAGCCATGATGTAATGGTGGAGCAGACTCATTGGGTCAAATGGCCTAATTCTGCTCCTATGTCATGGTTTTATATATTGTAGTCTGAAGGGACATGCTGGTGCTGTATTGTTCTATATGTCTATAAGGCTACAAAATCCCTAGACAGTCGACAAGTATGCCCCTAGCAACATATCTTAAATTTTCACTGCGTCTTTTATCATTGTTTTTATATTGTTTATACACTAAATGCCAAAAAACAAAGCAAATTTGAAACAGACATTGTGATGGTGTGGCAGTCCTCTCAGTGAAATAGTTAGCTCTTTGAGGATATTTCCAAACATGCCGGGTGATGCTACCCTTGAATCTGAAGATTAAGACATACCCAGTAGACAAGGTCTCCAAAACCTAGGTTTCAGTGACTGGTGCACATGGTCAAGCGTCTTGCCTCTGGTCTCACATCACTGGTGTTGCAGCCTGATATCCTATGCACTCGACTGGCTAGATGCAGCATCGGAACCCTTTCTGGACAGAGAGATGTACGTGGAGCTGTGGGAACTGGAGAGTGGGAATGAAAATCAATTTTACACTTCAAAGGACTATCAAAAGGAAAAGTGACATCTGCACAGAAAATGAGTCAGCAAGCTCCATTGTCTGGGGTAAAGAAAAGGTGACCACAGTGAAGTCTGGTTAGTTGAACTGCTTATTTGGGACAACTTTTAAAGAACAAAATAGTTGGGATTCCTTTTGTTTATTTGGGACACTATGCCACTTAATTGGGCCAGAAGACTGTTGCTGAACATTTTCTAACTGGAATCAGTTATTTGCATGCTATGTGGACATTTGACACTGCACCATGCTTAGAGTGAACAGATTTTAAATAGCATCAGTTGCATGTTTGTGTTCAAAAACAGTGATTTTTGCCACTAATAAACAGTAAGATCATTCAGAACTGTTTTGCTCGCTGTGGTTTCAAGCATTCAGGTTTGGAGAAACAGCCAGGAGTAAAACTTAAACGATTTCACTACTTCAACAAGTTAGGACCGATGAAGAATTTGAAGGTATCGGCAATCATCTTGAATATTACAATGAAGGGAGGGGAGGAGAAGATGGCGGTGCGACGCAGCGTGCACAGCCACTCGGAATTGATATCATATTTGTGAAGTAGGGTGCTCTGCACAATCCTCATTTGATGGAGACAGCCATGAGAAGCATGGAGGAACATCTGGAGAAACTTCTGAAATGCCCGCTTCGCTGCCACTGCTACTGTGTGATCGAGAATCTCCGGAGAGGAAGGCCCCAAATCCTCGGCTTTGCCTATTGCCTGTTGCCGGGGCCGGGGTCAAAGTGCTCAGCAGAGGTGGTGCTCGGTGTTGGAGAGCTGATCGGAGGCTCGAAGTTTTTGGACAGACTCGGAGTCGGACTGTGGTCGGGTGCTTCCAGGATGCTGCATCGGCAAGTTTGCGGGGCTGGAAGCTCATAGCAGGAAGAGTTTTCTTCCTTCAACCGTCTACGTGAGATGATGGGACTTTCGAGAGACTTTGAGACTTTTTTACCGTGCCCATGGTCTGTTCTTCTATCAAATTACGGTATTGTTTTGCACTGTTGTAACTATATGTTCTAATTATGTGGTTTTTGTCAGTTTTTTTAGTCTTGGTTTGTCTTGTGTTTCTGTGATATCATGCTGGAGGAACAAATTGTATCATTTCTTAATGCTTGCATTAGTAAATGACAATAAAAGAGGACTGCGTGCCCTCATAATCTAATCCAATCAAAAAGAAAATGAAGATTTGGAGGATGCAATCGTTGAAAGCTCACGAGGTGTTTGCACTACTTTTGTTCATTTACAGTCAATCAAAAGAATACAGTAACGTACAACTGAATGAATTCCCCCTTTAATAACTATTAGGAACTAGTACACAGTTTTAGAGTACTGTAGTAGTTTTGGTAGTGTTCTAATTTATTCTGTATTTCATTTAAATACATAATTGTTACTCAGTTAAACAATAGTTTATCTTTATACCTTTGTAAATACAAACGTTTGTATTTCAATGAAACTTTGGCTAATTTGGGCAGCGGCTTAATTGGGCCAAAATTTACTGGTCTTGACGTGTCCTGATTAACTGGAATCCACTGTATTTGATAGTAGAAACATTAACACTGTAGATATAGATGTGGACACGCTACTTATCATCCTTCTGAAAGGAATTTCAGACCCATTCTTTACAATATAGACCACTACAGCACAGTACATGGCCTTCAGCTCACGATGTTGTGTCAAACTTTTCACCTACTCTAAAATCAATCTAACCCTTCCCTCCTACATAACCTGCATTTTTTAAATCATCCATGTGCCTAAGAGTCTCTTAAATGTCCCTGATAAATCTGCCTCTGCCAGCACCCCTGGCAGGGTGTTCCATGCACCCAATACCATGTGTAAAAAAACTTACTTCTGCCACTGCAAATGATAAGAAGATGTAGAGGGGCAGGTAGTTATGAGGAAGTAGAAGGGCTACAGAAGGACTTAGACAGATTAGGAGAATGGGCAAACAAATGCAAATGGAATATGTGTTCGGATGCTTACGGTCTTGAACTTTGATAGAAGAAATGAAAGAGTTAACTATTTTCTAAATGGAGAGAAAATACGAAAACCTGAGGTGCAAAGGGACTTAAGGCCAGAAAGCCATAAAACATGGCACCAGAATTAGGCCATTCAGCCCATCGAGTTTGCTCTGCCATTCCATCATGGCTGATCCCAGATCCCACTCAGTCCTCTACGCCTGCCTCCTCACCATATCCTTGGATGCCCTGACCAATCCTGTACGATTCTCTAAAAGTTAATTTGCAGGTTGAGTCTGTGCTGAGGAAAGGAAATGCGATATTAGCATTTATTTCAAGAGGATTAGAATATGAAAGCAAAGATGTAATGTTGAGACTTTATAAATCAATGGTGAGGCCTCACTTGAAATATTGCGAGCAGTTTTGGGTCCCTTATCTTAGAAAGTATGTGCTGAAACTGAAGAGAGTTCAAAGGAGGCTCACAAAAATGATTCCAGAATTGAATGGCTTGTCATATGAAGTGCATCTGGGCTTGTATTCATTAGAATTCTGAAGAATGAGGGTGAACTCATTGAAACATATCAAATGGTGAAAGGCCTTGGTAGAGTGGATGTGGAGAGGATGTTCCCTATGGTGGGAGAGTCTAAGAACAGAGGACACAGTCTCAAAACAGAGAGACATCTTTTTAGAACACAGATGAGGAGGAATTTCTTTAGACAGAGAGTATTGAATTTGTGCAATTCTTTTCCTTAGGCAGCTGTGGATGCCAAATCTTTATATATATCTAAGGCAGAGGTTGATAGATTATTGATTAGTCAGGGAATGAAGGGATACGGGGAGAAGGCAGGAGATTGGGGCTGAGAGGGAACTTGGATCAGCAATGATGAAATGGCAGAGCAGACTCGATGGGCCAAATGGCCTAATTCTGCTCCTATACCTTATAGTCCTATCACTCCTATACTTCTCCAATGACCTTAAAATTATGTTGTCTTGTATTAGCCATTTCTGTCCTGGGAAAAAGTCTCTGGCTATCTATTCTATCTATGCCTCTATCAAGTCACCTCTCATCTTCCTCCTCTCCAAAGAAAAGTCCTAGCTTGCTCAAATTATCTTCATAAGGCATACTCTCTACCCCAGGCCACATCTTGCCAAATTTCCTCCACAGTCTCTTGAAAGCTTCCACATCACTTCCTATAATGAAGTGATCAGAACTGAAGACAATATTCCAAGTATTGTCTAACCAGGGTTTATTAGAACTGCAACATTACCTCATAGCTCTTGAACAGCGGGAGGAGAAGATGGCAGCGCACTGCGCGTGCGCAGCTCTCTGGTGAAAAATGATGTCGTATCTGTTAAATAGGGGCCGTGGACAATTTCTGATTTGATGGAGATAGACATGAAAGCACAGAGGAACATCTGGAGAAATTTCTGAAACGCCCGTCCGCTGCTGTCGTTACTGTGTGGTCGGGAATCTTTCGGAAGGTAGGCCTCAAAATCCCCGGTCTTGCTTGCTTTTGGCGACCGAGAAAGAGGTCGAATCGCTTGGACAGAGATGGTGCTCAGAACTCGGTGTCGTACAGCTGATCAGAGCTCGAAGTTTTCGGATGACTCAGAGTCAGATTGTGGTCGGCATGGCAGGGAGAGTTTCTCTTCCCTCTCCCGTCTGCGTGAGATGTGGGACATTTGAGAAACTTTGAACTTTACTGTGGTCAGGGACTTCTTCATCAAGTTATGGTATTGTGCACTGTTGTAACTATATGTATAATTAAGTGGTTTTGTCAGTTTTTTCAGTCTTGGTTTGTCCTGTGTTTTTGTGATATCACACCAGAGGAAATAATGTATCATTTCTTAATGCATGCATTACTAAATGACAATAAAAGGGTACTACGTGTCTTCATAATCTAAAAAAAACTCAATCTCCTGACTAATGAAGGCCAACACACCATATGACTTCTTACCAACCCTAACAACTTGCATGGCAACTTGAAGGGATCTATAGATGAGGACCCCAAGATCCCTCTGTCCCTCCACACTGCTAAGAATCTTGCTACTAACCCTGTACTCGCCTTCATGTTTGACCTTCCAAAGTGAATCACTTTCGACTTTTCTGGATTGAACGTCTCAGCCCAGCTCTGCATCCTATCCATGTTCTGTTGGTAGGATGCATCCTTCTACACCGTCTACAACACCACCAACCTTCGTATCATCTGCAAACTTTACTAAACTACCCTTCTTAGGATGGCACTGGTGATGATCAGCGACTTTCTGTGGGCTGCAGAAAATTGTTTTCAGATTTCCTCTTAAAAATACTTCAGCTGCAATCTGCATTATCTAAGCTTCCTCCTAACAATGCACTTCTAAATCACATCAATAGTCTTCAGATCTCATGATGGACTTAAGAACCTGGACACACCAGTCAAGCTCATCACCATGGCCAAGAGTGTGGCAGGAGAGGGGTGAAACGCAGAGGGATGAGACTTCCTCTACCCAGCATTTTGTTGACCAATGCACAGTTGCTGGAGAATAAAACTGACAATCTGAGGACAAGACTGCTGTATCAGAGGCAGATGAGAAATATCTCAATTGTTTGCTCTACCCAAACTTGGTTATCTGCAGATATGTTGGATGGAGCTGTCAGACCAGAAGGATTTACAATTTTCATAATGGACTAAGCTCCAGAATTAGGTAAGGCAAAGGGAGGAGGTGTGTTTTATGGTCAATTCTCGTTGGTGCTCTGACATGGTGGTTATGTCGAACTTGTGTTCCCCCGACTTGGAACACCCAATGATGAAATGTAGACCATTCTATTTGCCTTGGGAGTTCTGATCTGTGATCCTGCAGCAGCTCATATACCACCAATGGCATCTTGCACGATGCCATCTGCAGACAAGAAACAGCCCATCCCAATGCATTTCAAGTTATAGATGGAGACATCAACCAGGCCCGTTTGAAGTAAACACTGCCCAATTAACACCAGCATATAACCTGTAGCACCAGAGGTCCCAACACACTAGACCATTGCTACACTAAGATAAGGAATGATGACTGTTCCTTGCCCAGACTACATTCTGGTAAATCAGATTACTTAGCTGTTTCCTCCTACCTGGATACAGGTACAGTCTAAAAAGCAAGGCTCTGGAGTTTAAGACAATTAAGAGGTGGATGCGGGAGGCAGAAGAACGATTATGAGATTGCTTTGAGTCAGTGGACTGGGACGTGTTCAAGGACTCATCTGAGGATCTGAATGAATACACCAGGGTTGTAGCTGTAGATGAGTGTGTCCTCATTAAATTTTTCAGAGTCGTCCCCAATCAGAAGCCCTGGATGAACCATGACATCCAAAATTTGTTGAGGGCCAGATCAGAGGCATTCAAGTCTGAAGCCCAATAATACTACAAGAGGTCTCCGGAAAGCCATCCCCCAGGCGAAGTGGAAATTCCGGACCAAACTAGAATCAATGAGGGATACTTGGCAGCTGTGGCAGGTTGAATGTTAGAACCACCTACAAAGTTAAGTCAAGCAACGTGGAAGACAGTAGGGCTTCACTTCCAGATGAGCTCAATGGCTTCTGACCTTCAGAATCACGAACCCCCAAATCTCCTGATGATCCTTTGATCTCAGTATCTCAAGCTGACATGTGGGCTATATTCAGGAGGGTGAATCCAAGGAAATCATCCGGACGGGACGGGGTACTAAAGACCTGTGCTGACCAACTGGCTGGTGTGTTTACAGAAATCTTTAGCATCTTGCTTCAGCAGTGTATGGCACTCACCTGCTTCAAGCAGGCTTGAATTATACTGGTGCCCAAGAAGAGTGTGGCGACCTGCCGCAAATGCCCAGTTGCACTTATATCCACAGTGATGAAGTGTTTAGAGAGGCTGTGATGAAACATATCAGCTCCTGCCCAAAATACAACTTGGATCTGCACCAACAGGTCCACAGCAGGTGCCATCTCATTGACATGTCACACAACCATGGAATATGTGGACAGCAAAGATGCATACATCAGGATGCTCTTTATCGATTTCAGCTCAGCATTTAATACCATCATCCCCTCAAAACTAATCAATAAGCTCCAAGACCTTGGCCTCAATTCCTCCTTGTGCAATTGGATCCTGGATTTCCTCACTTGTAGACCCCAGTCAATTTGGATTGGCAAAAACATCTCCTCCACGATCTCCACCAGCACAGGTGCACCACAGGGCTGTGGGCTGAGAAGACCCCTGCTCCATCCGCTTTACATCTGTGACTATATGGCTAATGTTTGCTGATGACACTACTGTTGTGGGCCGTATCAAAGGAGGTGATGAATCAGTATACAGGAGGGAGATTGAAAGTTTGGCTGAGGGGTGTCATAACAACACCCTCACTCAAAGTCAGCAAGACCAAGGAACTGACTGTATACTTCAGGAGAGGGAAACCAGAGTCAGTCCTCATCGGAGGATCAGAGGTGGAGAGGGTCAGCAACTTTAAATTCCTGTATGTTCCCATTTCAGAGGACCTGTCTTGGATTCAAGATGTAAATGTAACTGTGAAGAAAGCATGGGCAGCGCCTCTATTTCCTTAGGAGTCTGCAGAGATTTGACATGACATCAAAAACTTTGACAAACCTCTATAGATGTGTAGTGGAGAGTGTACTGACTGGCTGCATCATGGCCTGGTACCAAAACACCAATGCTTTTGAATGGAAAATCCAACAAAAAGGTAGTGGATTTGGCCCAGAATATCACGGGTAAGGGCCTCTCAACCAATGACCACATCTACATGAAACTCCATCATCAGAGATCCTCACTTTAATATATGGATTTATTTCTTTCAGAGAACTGACTCCCCTTAGCACTACAAATGGACTGATAATTTACCGATGTGCATTGATCTGTTGTCTACACATCTGCTCTCTCTGTCTCATTGCAATGTGAATACACCACTTAAAGCCATGATGCTGGAGATATTGTAATGAGAGACGCAGAGAGGGCAGAGGAACTGAATGCGTATTCTGCATCAGTCTTCACAGTGGAAGACATCAGCAGTATACCGGACATTCAAGAGTGTCAGGGAAGTGAAGTATATGCAGTGAAAATTACAACTGAGAAGGTGCTCAGGAAGCTTAATGGTCTGAGGGTGGATAAATCTCCTGGACCTGATGGAATGCACCCTTGGGTTCTGAAGGAAGTAGCTGGAGAGATTGCGGAGGCATTAACAATGATCTTTCAAGAATCGATAGATTCTGGCATTGTACCGGATGTCGGGAAAATTGCAAATATGACTCATCTTTTTTAGAAGGGCGGGAGGCAGCAGAAAGGGAACTATAGATCTGTTAGCCTGACATCAATGGTTAGATAGTTGTTGGAAACGATTGTTAGGGATGAGATTATGGAGTACCTGGAGGCACATGACAAGATAGGCCAAAGCCAGCATGGTTCCTGAAAGGAAAATCCTGTCTGACTAACGTACTGCAATTTTTTGAGGAAATTACAAGAAGGGTAGACAAAGGAGATGCAGTAAATGTGTACCTGGATTTTCAGAAGGCCTTTGGCAAGGTGCCGCACATGAGGCTGCTTAGCAAGATAAGAGCCCATGGAATTACAGGGGAGTTACTAGCATGGGTGGAGCATTGGCTGATCGGCAGGAAACAGGGAGTGGGAATAAAGGGATCCTATTCTGGCTGGCTGCTAGTTACCAGTGGAGTTCCACAGGGGTCGGTGTTGGGACCGCTGCTTTTTACACTGTATGTCAATGATTTGGACTACGGTATTAATGGATTTGTGGGTAAATTTGCCGACGATACAAAGATAGGTGGAGGAGCGGGTAGTGTTGAGGAAACAGAGAGCCTGCAGAGAGACTTAGATAGTTTAGGGGAATGGCAAAGAAGTGGCAAATGAAATACAATGTTGGAAAGTGTATGTTCATGGACTTCCCCTTTGGTGGAAGAAAGAAACGAACAGACTATTATTAAGATGGAGAGAGAATTCAAAAGGATGGTACGGTACAAGATCGGTGATGCACAAAGGCTGTTGTAAATCTAGTCAAGAAGAAAAGAAAAGCTTACAAAAAGGTTCAAAAAACTAGGTAATGATATGAATCTAGAAGATTATAAGGCTAGCAGGAAGGAGCTTAAGAATGAAATTAGGAGAGCCAGAAGGGGCCATGAGAAGGCCATGGTGGACAGGATTAAGGAAAACCCCAAGGCATTCTACAAGTATATGAAGATCAAGAGGATAAGACGTGAGAGACTAGGACCAATCAAGTGTGACAATGGAAAAGTGTGTATGGAACTGGAGGAAATAGCGGCGGTACTTAATGAATACCTTGCTTCAGTATTCACTATGGAAAAGGATCCTGGCGATTATAGGGATGACTTGCAGCGGACTGAAAATCTTTAGAATGTAGATGTTAAGAAAGAGGATGTGCTGGAGCTTTTGGAAAGCATCAAGTTGGATAAGTCACTTGGACCAGACAGGATGTACTGTTGGAAGCAAGGGAGGAGATTGCTGAGCCTCTGGCGATGATCTTTGCATCATCAATGAGGACGGGAGAGGTTCCGGAGGATTAGAGGGTTGTGGATGTTGTTCCCTTATTCAAGAAAGTGAGTGGAGATATCCCAGGAAATTATAGGCCAATGAGTCTTACTTCAGTGGTTGGTAAGTTGATGGAGAAGATCCTGAGAGGCAGGGTTTATGAACATTTGGAGAGGCAAAATATGATTAGGAATAGTCAGCATGGCTTTGTCAAAGGCAGGTCGTGCTTTACGAGCCTGATTGAATTTTTTGAGGATGTGACTAAGCTCACTGATGAAGGTAGAGCTGTAGATGTAGTGTATATAGATTTTAGCAAGGCATTTGATAAGGTATTGAGAAAGTAAGGAGGCATGGGATCCAAGGGGATATTGCTTTGTGGATCCAGAACTGGCTTGCCCACACAAGACAAAGAGTGATTGTAGACAGGTCATATTCTGCATGGAGCCTGATGAACAGTGGTGTGCCTCAGGGATCTGTTCGGGACCCCGACTCTTTGTGATTTTTATAAATGACCTGGATGAGGAAGTGGAGGGTCGGGTTAGTAAATTTGCTGATGACACAAATGTTGGGTGTGTTGTGGATAGTGTGGAGGGCTGTCAGAGGTTATAGCGGGACATTGATAGGATGCAAAACTGGGCTGAGAAGTGGCAGATGGAGTTCAACCCAGATAAGTGTGAGGCGGTTCATTTTGGTAGGTCACATATGATGGCAGAATATAGTATTAATGGCAAGACCCTTGGCAGTGTGGAGGATCAGAGGGATCTTGAGGTCTGAGTCCATAGGACACTCAAAGCTGCTTTGCAGGTTGACTCTGTGGTTAAGAAGACATACGGTGCATTGGCCTTCATCAATCATGGAATTCAGTTTAAGAGTCGAGAGGTAATATTGCAGCTATATAGGACCCTGGTCAGACCCCACTGGAGTACTGTGCTCAATTCTGGTCACCTCACTATAGGAAGGACGTGGAAATCATAGAAAGGGTGCAGAGGAGATTTACAAGGATGTTGCCTGGATTGGGGAGCATGTCTTATGAAAAGAGGATGCTGTCTAAGTTGCATGCCATCTTGGTCAATGTCTCCCATCCACTACATAATGCACTGGGTGGGCACAGGAGTACATTCAGCCAGAGACTCATTCCACCGAGATGCAACACAGAGCGTCATAGGAAGTCATTCCTGCCTGTGGCCATCAAACTTTACAACTCCTCCCTTGGAGGGACACCCTGAGCCAATGGGCTGGTCCTGGACTTATTTCATAATTTACTGGTATAATTTACATATTACTATTTAACTATTTATGGTTCTATTACTATTTAATTATTTATGGTGCAACTGTAATGAAAACCAATTCCCCCCGGGATCAATAAAGTATGACTATGACTATGACTATGAATAGGTTGAGTGAACTCGGCCTCTTCTCCTTGGAGCAACGGAGGATGAGAGGTGACCTGATAGAGGTGTATAAGATGATGAGAGACATTGATTGCATGTGTAGGGTTCTCAGTAATATTAACTGTAATGTTAACTGTTAACTGCTAATAGTAAAATGGCTTCTCTGAAGTGTTATAATGAAATGGCTTCTCTGTAATGTTAACCGATGAGTTAATGTTCGTTGTAGCTGAACTGTTTGGGTTATAATTGTAGATAACGGGGATAATGGAATAGATAATGGAAGTTATGTTATTCTATCTGTATGTGTGGGAACCTGAGTGAGTGTGCGGGAAGTTCGGCGAGGAGCAGCGAAGAGGGAGGACGTGCGGGAAGTGCTCTGGTAGACCACCGTGGCTGGTCCCAGTCCGAGGGTCGTGGATTTCGGAGGAAATCAAATGGTGGACCAAGGATACCCCACAGTCACAGTAAAATTTATAAAGTGTAATCGTTTAAGCGTACATTGTGTACTGACTGATATTTTACGTTGTGGGTTTGCGCCGGGGTGCATACACAGCATCTACGCAAACGTGAGACACAGTTTGGCGGGTGGACAGCAGTTTCCTCCAGATGAACGTGGGTTGATAGAGCTGAGTGTTACATGTGCATAGTCATTGGCTTTTTCCCAGGGCTGAAATGGCTGATATGAGAGGGCACGGTTCTGGAAGTAGGTACAGAGGAGATGTCAGGAGTAAGTTTTTTACTCAGAGAGTAGTGAGTGTGTGGAATGGGCTGCTGGCGATGGTGGTGGAGGCGGATACGATAGGGTCTTTTAAGAGACTCCTAGATAGGTACATGGATCTTAGAAAAATAGAGGGCTATGTGTAACCCTAGGTAATTTCTAAAGTAAGTACATGTTCGGCACAGCATTGTGGGCCGAAGGGCCTGTATTGTGTTGTAGGCTTTCAATGTTTCTATGTCTATGTCAATGATAATAAATCATACCTCGTTTCTGTTTATGGTTCAAAAGATCTTGCCATTAACTGCCTACTTTCCTCTAAGAGCTGATCTCTCAAAATGTAGCACCTCACAATTGTCCAGGTTCAAATCCATCTGCCACTTGTCTGCCCACACTTCAAATGGTTTACTACCTTTGTTATTATCCATAATTCCATAATTTCCAAATCAGTCTATACACATTGTCATTGATATACATCACAAACAACTGATCTGAGGATTTGGGGGCCCATACCAAACTTCCTCAGTGTTCTGAGGTGAAAGAGGAACTGTTGTGCCTTTTGCACCACACAGCCGGTGTGTACAGACCACCTGAGATCTTTGGTGATGTTTATGCCGAGAAACTTAAAGCTGTTCACCCTCTCGACCCCAGATCCATTGATGTCAATAGGGGTTAGCCTCTCTCCATTCCTCCTCTAGTCCACAACCAGCTCCTTTGTTTTTGTGACATTGAGGGAGAGGTTGTTTTCTTGACACCACTGTGTCAGAGTGGTGACTCCTTCTCTGCAGGCTACCTCATTATTATTTGAGATTAGGCCAATCATTATAGTGTCATCAGCAAATTTAATTAGCAGATTGGAGCTGTGGGTGGCAACACAGTCGTGGGTATACAGAGAGTAAAGGAGGGGGCTTAGTACACAAACCTGAGGGGCACCTGTGTTGAGAGTCAATAAGGTTTGTAAGAAGTGACAAAGACGTACTAATTGTCCCTATCTTCGTGCTTTTCAATCAACTATGCCTTTAAATTGTGTTACAAACCCACAGGTTTCGTTTACTGTGGACTGTCACTTTAAGAGCACCTAAGTGAGGCGGGACTATGACGTCAGTCACCGACTGAAATGGTTTGCTTCAGGTTTTTATACAGGGAGAGAGAGAGAGAGAGATCTTCAGTCAGTGAGGGAGAGAGTCTGGGGAAGCCGGTAGCTTCAGCTTGTCGCAGCAGGGGCTTGGAACTCTCTTATGCCTACAACGGTGGGTTAAACATCGGCACACAGTGCACAATGAATGTGTGACTGTCACTTCGTAAAATCCATAGAGTGGATTTTGGAGTATCTTGTGGGACCACTTTTGTAGCCCTTGCCTGGGTATGTAACCACTGGAAGACGATATTCCCGTGACAGATCACTTTCGGTGATAATTTGGAATGACACGACGGACAAGATTTACGGCGACGTTCTCTCATTTTACCTGACGTGGAACTTGTGGAATACTTCGCATTTACCCTTCCTCTACATCTACCTTGGATTACAAATATCTCTCTCCCATCACTTCTTACGTGGATGACTGAACTTCCCTACATTGCCATCTCAAGACTCTAAGCCTTGTTCCCCCCAAGCTCAGTCTAGTTTGGGAGTTATATTTACACACACATATATACACGTAACACTGTTAGCTTTTGGTTATCTTGGAGGAGTTACTATATTACAAGTAGATACTAATATAGTGGTTGTAACATTAAAACCTGACTCAGTGTGAAATCTCTTGCTGCTAATTTGTTTCTAAAACGTTACGGTTCGTAACAATTTCCTCAGTCTAGTCAGCCACACTGGTGGACATAGCTCATTCCTTTCTTTCAACAGAATGGGAGTTTAGAATGGTTGAACAACAGATTGTGTAAGTTTATGAGAGGAGCTGTTGTCGGTGGAGATGGGCTGCAGTAGCACAAATGGCCTGTGACTATGATTCAAGGCTGAAATCATGTCACACTGCAAACAGACTTTCTCAATTACAATTTGGAACATAAGGTGAACACTAGTGGGACCCTGGGTTATTCAGGATACTGAACTTCGGTGACTAAAGTTAGTAAATGGAGTTATTGGCTAGAATACGGAATGTCTGTTCTGAGGAGCAACTGCACAATGATAACGGTGATGAAAATCTGGCACCTATACATGTACAGTGTCTGAAATACATCTTATGGAAATGTTTGTTTGATGATGAACTTCAATAAAAAATAAATTACAGAAAAAAAAGAAAATCTGGAACCTCACCTCACAGTAGGATTATTCTCACTGAGATTGGATCTTTCTGATACATCATCAGTACTGTCACTCTTCTTCCTCAGATAATACAACAGCACAACGAATACCACAAGAAGGAAGATCACAACCAAGACAAGCAACACCATCAGCCAAATGGGTGTACCTAGGGAATAAGGGAGAAGAGTTGCAAATTTGCAAGTAATCTGCTGTTTCACTTGTTTATAAATCCTGCACCTTTTGCCTGCAGATGGGATACTACTGTCACGTGACCGGCAACAATGAATATATCAATCGAGTCAGGTTTTATAAAAACAATCAAACATTTATTAAACTCTGCTCAATATAAAAAAAACAAACAAAAATCTTAACCGGAAGTAAACTGCTATGTGGCCATTTAACAAACCGCCACCCAGTACTAGTTCTTAAAGTGGTGAATTCAAAAACAGTTCTTAGAATGGTAAATTCGAAAGTTCAAGAGATTTATACAGTCAATTAGGAGAGACTTTCCTGAAGTAAAGAATTCCTCGAAGACCCGACGTCACGCCAGTCCCAGCCGGATCCTGTCTTTTCCGCAGGATTCACGACGATGGAAATAAAACGGTTTAAAGGCACTGACCTTTCCCTCTGGATACTAGATACTGCACAACCTTTTCTGCTGCTTTTAGCAGAGGCTATCTCATGCAAATCACTCTTCCTTGAACAAATTCAATAATGGTCGATCCTTTGAACCATTGAACAACTCCTTCAGGTTCCCATCTTCACTCTCCAATATTACTGAAAAGGTACATCAACAAATCTGGCAGCTATTGGTTAAACTGCTGGCCCAACATTTTAGTACCTTACAATAGAACGTAAAACTCTGTTTTAAATCAAACCTGCATCACCCCAGGGTTCTCCTTTTATACCCGAGGTGAACATGTCATCACGTGACCTCACATCAGCGGGAAAATTACATCAGGTGACCTCCAAAAGACCATTACATCATCCTCACAAGAAAGTCACAAGATATCCATCAGGTATGTAACACTACATAAACCACTGGTTCAAGGAAATGCAAATTTAAAACCTGTGGGATTAATTTGTATTTATTTCAATGCAGGGGACCTGACAGCTAAAACAGATGAATTGAGTACTTGGATAGCTGTGTGCAACTAGTCGAGTGCATTCATAATAGAAACATGGCTAAAGAAGGAACATGAGTGGCACTTTATGTTCAAGGGTATAGGGGTTATATGCAGGGTAGAGGTTGAAGAATGAGAGGAGGGGGAATTACATTTCAAAACAAGGTGCACATTACAGCAGTGGTCCAAGATGAAATTTCTGAGGGACCATCCAGTGAGGCTTTATGGGAGAACTGAGAAATAAGAAGGGGATGATCACATTGTTGGGATTCTACTGCAGAAATAGTCAACAGAAACTAGAGGAACAAATATGTAAGGAGATTGCGGCGAGTTATAAGAATAACAAGGGAATTTAACTTTCCTAACATAGACTGGCACTGCCATAGTGCTAAGGGCTTGGAATTTGTCAAATGTCTTCTGGAAAGTTCTCTCCTGCAATATCTTGAAGGCCCTCCTAGGAAGAGACCATAAGACATAGGAGGAGAATTCCATCAGGCTGAAGCACAGAGGGATGAGGCCTTCTCTGCCTACCATCTTGTTAGTGAACGTACAGCATTTGAAAATAAAATTGAATCAGAGGCAAATGAGGTAGATCTCCATTGTCTGTTGCATTGAGACTTGGTTAACAGCGAACACGCCGGACCCAGCTATCTGACCAGAAGGCTTTACGATTTTCAGAATGGATCGAACCTTGAATTCTGGTAAGGAAAGATATGGCAGTGTATGCTTTTCAGTCAATTCTTGTTGGTGCACGGACATTGGGGTTATGTCGACTTCTTGTTCCCCTGATCTAGAACACACTAGACCATTGCTACACTATGATAAAGAATGACTATCGTTTCATCCCGAGACTGCATTTTGGCAAGTTGGATTATTTGGCTGGACTCCTGCTACCTGCATACAGACAGAGCCTAAAGAGTAAGGCTCAGAGATCAAGACAGCCAAGAGGTGGTTGTGGGAGGCTGAGGAATGGTTATAGGATTGCCTCAAGTCAGTGGACTAGGCCGTGTTCAGGAACTCATTTGAGGACTGAATGACTACACCAGGGTCATTACAGACTTTATTAAAACTGCTGTGGATGAATGCATCCCCACACAATTGTTCAGGGTTTTCCCCAGTTAGAAGCCCTGGATGAACAGTGAAATATGGAACCTACTGAGAGCCAGATCAGAGGCATTACAGTCCGAAGATCAAGTATGTGCAGGTATGCCCTCTGGAAAGCCATCTCTTGGGCAAAGTAGTGGAAATTCCGGACTAGACTGGAATCAATGAGGGATGTTGGACAGCTGTGGCAGGGTTTGAATGCCATAACCTCCTACAAAGTTAAATTTTGCAACATAGGGTACAGCAGAGCTTCAGTTCCACATGAGCTCAGTGCCTTCTATGACCACCAGAACAAGGAGGAACCATTGCACACCCCCATGATCCTTTGGCCTCAGTATCTGAAGATGACGTGAGGGCTGCTTTCAAGAGAGCGAATCCAAGAAAAGCATCCGGTCCAGACAGAGTACCTGGCCAAGTACTGAAGATCTTTGCTGACCGACTGGCTGATGATTTCCCGGATATCTTCAACCAGTCACTCCGGCAGTGTGTGGTACCCACCTGCTTTAAGTAGGCTTCGATCATAGCAGTGCCCAAGAAGTGCATGGCAACTTGTCTAAATGATTATTACCCAGTGGCACTTACATCCACAGTGATGAAGAGTTTTGAGAGACTGGTGTTGAAACACATCAGCTGTCTGAATGGCTCTCCAATTCACCTACTGAAGCCACAGGCCTATAGCAGATGCTATCTCGTTGGCTCTTCACACAACCCTGAAACATCTGGATAGCAGAGATGCATAAATCAGGATGCTCTTTATCAATTACAGCTCGGCATTTAACATCATAACCCCCTCAAAACTAATCAGTAAACTCCAAGACCTGGGCATCAATACCCCCTTGTGCAATTGGATCCTGGATTTCCTCACTTATAGACCCCAATCAATTCGAATTGGCAAAAACATCTCCTCCACAATCTCCATCATCACAGGAGCACCACAGGAATGTGTACTTAGCCCCCTGCTCTACTCACTTTACACCTATGACTGTGTGGCTAAGTACAGGTCCAATACCGTATACAAGTTTGCTAAAGGCACCACTGTTGTGGGCTGTATCATGGGGGGTGGGGAATAAATCAGCATATAAGAGGGAGATTGAAAATTTGGCCGAGTGGTATATTAACAACAACCTCTCACTCAATGTCAACAAGACCAGAGGTCCAAAGGCTATGGGGAGAAGGCGAGGAAATGGGGTCAAGGAGGGGAGAAAAGGATCAGCCATGATTGAATGGTGGAGGCGACTTGATGGATTAAATGGTCTAATTCTGCTCCTATGTCTTCTGGTCTTATGAGCCAGGAATCATCCGAAGATCAGAGGTAGAGAAGGTCACTAACTTTAAATTCCTGGGCGTCACTATCTCAGAGGACCTGTCCTGGACCCATCATATAAATATTATTGTGAAGAAAGTACAACAGTGCCTGTACTTCTTCAGGAGTCTAAAGAGGTTCAGCACATCATCAAAAACCTTGGCAATCTTTTATAGATGTGTGGTGGAAAGTGTGCTGAATAAATGCATTACAGCTTGGTATGGGAACACAAATAGTAATAGTAGGGGATTTTAACTTTCCACATATTGACTGGGACAAACTTGGAGTTTGTCAAATGTGTTCAGGAAAGTTTTCTAAATCAATATATAGAGGTACCAACGAGAGAGGATGCAATACTTGATCTCCTATTAGGGAACCAGACAGGTCAGGTGACAGAAGTATGTGTAGACGAACGTTTTGGGTCCAGTGACCATAATGTCATTAGTTTCAAGTTAATTATGGATAAGGATAGGTCTGGTCCTTGAGTTGAGGTTCCAAATTGGAGAAGGGCCAATTTTGTGGAAATGACAAAGGATCTAGGAAGAGTGGATTGGGATAAGCTGTTTTCTAGCAAGGATGTGTTCAGTATGTGGAAGGCCTTCAAAGGCGAAATTTTGAGAGTGCAGAGTTTGCATGTTCCTGCCAGGATTAAAGGCAAAGTTACAGGCATAGAGAACCTTGGTTTTAAAGGGATATTGGCGATCTGGTTAAGAAAAAGAGAGAGGTGTATAGCAGGTATAGGCAACAAAGAACAAATTAGTTACTTGAAGAGTAAGCTGTGTACATACATCTATTGATGCTTCTGGACACATCTTCAGTGATGTTCCTGGAATCATCGGGTGTTTCGGGTCTTTCAACGTCATACAACCTCCTCCAGGTGACCCAGCCAGGGCTGATCAGACCCCAGCTTGTGTCCAGATGGCTAGCTACTTATGACTCCATGGCTCCCCTCTTTTGAGCCACAGCCATCTTGAGGCCCTCTCTGCCACATCGGTGGTACTGCGGATGGCTCTCCTCTTCCTCTTTCCCTCGATGCCCAAAATGCTGAAGGCTGTAACTAAAGAATGGGCTACAAATCCCCTACAACCAACCTCCACTGGGAGACACCTCGCTCTCCATCCAGCCTGCTGACAGTTGTTGACCAGTCCTGCGTACTTGGAGAGCTTCCTTTCAAAGGCCTCTTCCAAGCTATCTTCCCATGGGAAGAGTATAGAAAATGTAAGAAAATACTAAAGAAGGAAATCAGGAAGGCAAAAAGAAGACATGAGGTTGCTTTGGCAGATAATGTGAAGGTCCTGGTTTAGAGAGTATGGATTATGATCAGGGATTAAGGGAGCTACGGCTTTACTCTTTGGAGAGAAGGAGAATGAGAGGAGACATGATAGAGGTGTACAAGATATTAAGAGGAATAGATAGAGTGGACAGCCAGTGCCTCTTCTCCAGGGCACCACTGCTCAATACAAGGGGACATGGCTTTAAGGTAAGGGGTGGGAAGTTCAAGGGGGATATTAGAGGAAGGTTTTTTACTCAGAGAGTGGTTGGTGCGTGGAATGCACTGCCAGAGTCAGTGGTGGAGGCAGATACACTAGTGAAATTTAAGAGACTACTAGACAGGTATATGGAGGAATTTAAGGTGGGGGGTTATATGGGAGGCAGGGTTTGAGGGTCGGCACAACACTGTGGGCTGAAGGGCCTGTACTGTGCTGTACTATTCTATGTTCTATGTTCTAAACCCAAAGGGTTTTTACAAGTATATTAAGAGTAAAAGGATAGTAAGGGACAAAATTGGTCCCCTAGAAGATCAGAGTGGTCGTCTATGTGTGGAGCCTCACGAGATGGGGAGATCTTAAACAGTTTTTTTGCATCAGTATTTACTCAGGAAACTGACATAGTGTATATGGAAGGAAGGGAAACAAGCTGTAGTGTCATGGAGCATATAGAGATTAAAGAGGAGGAGATGCTTGCTGCCTTTCAGCAAATAAAGGTAGGTAAATCCCCCAGGCCTGACATGATATTTCTTTGGACCTTGAGAGACTAGTATAGAAATTGTAGGGGCCCTGGCAGAAATATTTAAAATGTCCTTAGCCACGGGTGCAGTGCCGGAGGACTTCAGGGTAGCTCATGTTGTTCCATTGTTTTAAAAAGGCTCCAAAAGTAAACCAGGTAATTACAGGCTGGTGAGCCTGACATCAGTAGTAGATAAATTATTGGAAGGTGTTCTGAGAGATCAGGTATACAAGTATTTGGACAGCCAAGGGCTGACTAAGGATAGTCAGCATGGCTTTGTGCGTGGTAGATCGTGTTTAACGAATCATGTAGAGATTTTCGAGGAGGTTACTAAGAAAGTAAATGAAGGGAACGCTGTGGATGTTGTCTACATGGACTTTAATAAGGCCTTTGACAAGGTCCCACATGAGAGGTTAGTTCAGAAGGTTCAGACACTAGGTATCCATGGAGAGGTTGTAAACTGGATTCGAAATTTGCTGTGTGGGGAGAAGACAGAGAGTGGTAGTGGATGATTGCTTCTCAGACTGGAGGCCTGTGACTAGCGGTGTGCCTCAGGGATCTGTGCTGGGACCATTGTTGTTTGTTGTCTATATCAATGATCTCCATGATAATGTGGTAAATTGGTTCAACAAGTTTGCTTATGACAGTAAGATTGGAGGCGTTGTGGACAGCGAGGAAGGCTTTCAAAGCTTGCAGAGGGATCTGGACCAACTGGAAAAATGGGCCAGAAAATGGCAGATGGAATTTAATGCAGACAAGTGTGAGGGGTTGCATTTTGGAAGGACAAATCAAGGTAGGACATACACAATAAATGGTAGGGCACTGAGGAGTGTGGAGGAACAAAGGGATCTGGGAGTTCAGATACATAATTCCCTGAAAGTGGCGTCACAGGTAGACAGGGTTGTAAAGAAGGCTTTTGGCATCCTGGCATTCATAAATCAAAGTATTGAGTATAGGAGTTGGGATGTTAAGGGGAGGTTGTATAAGACATTGGTGAAGCCAAATTTGGAGTATTGTGTGCAGTTCTGGTCACCTAACTATAGGAAGGATATCAGTCAGATTGAAAGAGTGCAGAGAAGATTTACTAAGATGTTGCCGGGTCTTCAGGAGTTGAGTACAGGGAAAGATTGAACAGGTTGGGACTTTATTCCTTGGAGTCTAGAACAATGAGGGGGGATTTGATAGAGGTTTACAAAATTATGAGGGGTATAGACAGAGTAAATATGAGTAGGCTCTTTCCACTTAGATTAGGAGAGATAAATATGAGGGGACATGGCTTTAGGGTGAAAGGGGAAAGGTTTAGGGGGAACATTAGGGGGAACTTCTCCACTCAGAGAGTAGTGGGAGTGTGGAACGAGCTGCCATCTGACGTGGTAAATGCGGGCTCACTCTTAAGGTTTAAGTATAAATTGGATAGATACATAGATGGGAGAGGTCTGGAGGGTTATGGACTGGGTGCAGGTCAATGGGACTAGTGGAATAAAGTTTTGGCACAGACTAGAAAGGCCGAATGGCCTGTTTTCTGCGCTGTAGTGTTCTATGGTTCCGTTGACGTAAGCAGATCCAACAATGTATTTTTTCTGGGCCTTACCTGTATGTGCACAAGAGACTATTGGTCCTGGAGTGGTAGCCTTTGACATGTTCCCAGCTTGTTTGAACTGTGGTGCTGTGGGAACTGAAAAGACATCCATTAGTAACTATGGACTATCACAAGCAGCATATCTGAGCACAGTCTCTGTAGCTGCAGCAATTAGTGGTCACCCAACACCCGTTTCCTAGTCATTCCAAGATAAGGTTCAGATACCATAAAATGTCATAAGCATACACTACACCTAACAACACACATCAAAGCCTGCTGCGTTCACCAGCAACTTTGATGTGTGTTGCTTGAATTTCCAGCATCTGCAGAATTCCTGTTGTTATACACTACACCTATCTGGTTTTCAACCAGTGAAAGTTAGCAAACTTCATTGGTTAAAGCATAGAAGTTGATAATGTGTGTCACTGAGATAATTTAATAGAGCTAGTGTGCGTAGGAGTGAGAGGGACCACCAATGTGTGGAGCCATTCGTGTATGAGTGCTTGGAACACAGATAGGTTCATACACAACGGAAAGAGATGATGGAGTGGTCTGGTGAAGATTGATGGATAAGGGATAATGAAATATAGTCATTTAGAAGGCTCTTAGATAGGTGCATTAATATGCAGAGAATGGAGGGATATGGACATTGTGGAGGCAGCAGGGTTTAGTTTAGTTGGCCATTTAATTATGAGTTTAATTAGTTTGATACAACATCGTGGGCCAAAGGTCTTGTTCCTGTGCTGTACTGTTATATATTCTATCACCCTTTTAAAAAACTCTATCAAATCTGTGAGTCACAATTTCCCACACACAAAGTGATGCTAACTATCACCAATCAGTGCTCGCCTTTCAAAATGCTGGTCGATTTTGTCCCTCTGAATATCCCCCAGTAAACAAAGGAACAGGACCTTCAGCCCTTCATGTGCCGAACTAATTAAGCTAGTGACACCTAATCCCTTCTGCCTGTACATGGTGCATCTCCCTCTATTCCCAAATGAGAGTCTCTGAAACATCTCTGTCGTATGATGCCTTCACCTCCATCCCTGGCAGCACCTTCCAGGTACCCACCATTCTCTGGTAAAAAAAAAATCCCCTGCACATCTACTTTGAATGATGCTGAGGCTCCCTGAACACCTCCATTTACCAGCTGGGGCAGCCCATTCCTCTTCAGCATCTTCACAGCCCTATGTGAACAACAACTGACCTCACAGGCTGGTTGAATCCACTCTCGGTCTTCCAAGTCCACCAGATGATTTGGAAGTTCTGGACTGGAGCTAACTGGACTGGAAGGTAACTGACTGCTTAAGGACAGACTTGGTTACCTTCCAGTCCAGTTAGCTCCAGTCCAGAACTTCCAAATGCAGTCTGACCAATGCCTTACACAGCCTCCGCATCACAACCTTGCTTTTGTACTCCAATCCTCTTGAAACGAATGCTAGCGATGCCTTTTTCTTCCTTACCACCAACTCAACCTGCAAGTTAACCTTTAGAGAATCCTGCAGGAGTACACACCTCTCGGTTTTTCTCCCTACACCTTTATTCTTTCCTACATTATATTCCATCTAACACTTCATCTCCCATTCCCCCAATCTGTCTATGCCCTTTTTCAACACCTTGTTTCCTCAACATTACCTGCCCCTCCACCTATATTTGTATCATCAGCAAACTTGGCCACAAAGCCATCAATTCTGTCATCCAAATCATTGACATACTGTATAATGTGAAAAGATACAGTCCTACAATCACCCCTGCGGCACACGATTAGTCACCGGTAGCCAACCAGAAAAGGCCCCCTTTATTCCCACACTTTGCCTCCTGCCAGTTAGCCACCATGGGCTCTTATGCAGTCAGCAGTGTGAGTATCAGTACATTAGGGATGCAGAATCAAAAAAGGGTAGCAAATACATACATATAAAGTGTTATATCTCAGGACACAGAGTATAAGAAATAAAGTGGATGATCTTATTGCACTTTTACACAGATTGTTGGATATGATGTTGTGGCCATCACTGAATCGTGGATGAAGGATGGTTGTAATTGGGAGCTGAATGTCCAAGGTTACACATTGTATCTGAGAGATAGGAAGGTAGGCAGATGGGGTGGTGTGGCTCTGCTGGTAAAGAATGGCAGATCATTAGAAAGATCTGAAATAGGATCGGAAGATGTTGAATCCTTGTGGGTTGAGTTAAGAAACTGCAAGCGTAAAAAGACCTTGATGGCAGTTATATACAGGCCTCCAAACAGTGGCTGGGATGTGGACCACAGATTACAATGGGAAATAGAAAAGGTGCGTCAAAAGGACAATGTTATGATAATCATGGGCGATTTTAACATACTGGTAGATTAGGAAAATCAGGTTGGTAATGGATCTCAAGAGAGTGAATTTGTAGAATGCCTACAAGATGGCTTTTTAGAACAGCTTATCATTGAGTCTACTAAGAGATTGGGTGTTATGTAATAAACTGGAAGTGATGAGAGAGTTTAAGGTAAAGGAACCCTGAGGAAGCAGTGATCACAATATGATTGAGTTTAACTTGAAATTTGATAGGGAGAGCATAAAGTCTGACATGGCAGTATTTTAGGGGAGTAAAGGAAATTACAGTGGTATGAGAGAGGAGTTAGCCAAAGTAAATTGGAAGGAGATGCTGGCAGGGATGACAGCAGAGCAGCAATGGTTTGAGTTTCTGGGAAAAATGAGGATGGTGTAGGATAGATGTATTCCAAAAACAAAGAAATGCTCAAATAGCAGAATAGTACAACTGTGGCTGACAAGGGAAGTCAAAGCTAATGTGAAGAGCAAAAGAGAGTGCATCAAAAATTAGTGGCGAAGATAAAGGCAAGACACATCAAAGTTGGTGAACGCAGCAGGCCAGGCAGCATCTCTAGGAAGAGGTACAGTCGACGTTTCAGGCCGAGACCCTTCGTCAGGACTAACTGAAGGAAGAGTTAGTAAGAGATTTGAAAGTGTGAGGGGGAGGGAGAGATCCAAAATGATAGGAGAAGACAGGAGGGGGAGGGATGGAGCCAAGAGCTGGACAGGTGATTGGCAAAAGGGGATATGAGAGGATCATGGGACAGGAGGCCCAGGGGGAAAGACAAGGTGGGGGGGGTGGGGGGGAAGATAAAGGATTGGGAAGCTTTTAAAAACCTACAGAAAGCAACTAAAAGAATCATCAGGAGGGAAAAATGAAATATGAAAACAAGCTAGCAAACAATATCAACGTGGATAGAAAAAGAATTTTCAAGTATAAAAAAAAGGAGATGAGAGCGGAGGCAATACTCACAACATGCTGGAGGAACTCAGCAGGTCGGGCAGCATCCGTGGAAACGATCTGTCAACGTTTCAGGCCGGAACCCTTCGTCAGGACTGAAGAGGGAAGGGGCAGAGGCCCTATAAAGAAGGTGGGGGGAGGGTGGGAAGGAGAAGGCTGGTAGGTTCCAGGTGAAAAACCAGTAAGGGGAAAGATAAAGGGGTGGGGGAGGGGAAGCAGGGAAGGTGAAGAAAGAATAGGGGAAAACACAATGGGTAGTAGAAGGAGGAGGAACCATGAGGGAGGTGATAGGTTGCTGGGGGATGTGGCAGAGTGCAATAGAGATCGGGGAAGGGAATTACTGGAAGCTGAATAATTCTATGTTCATACCAAGGGGCTGGTGACTACCAAAACGGTATATGAGGTGTTGCTCCTCCAACCTGAGTTTAGCCTCATCATGGCAGTAGAGGAGGCCATGTATGGACATATCCAAATGGGAATGTGAAGCAGAGTTGAAGTGGATGGCAACTGGGAGATCCTGTCAGTTGTGGCGGACGGAGCAGAGATGCTCGATGAAGCAAATATAGGGCCTTCTGTATAGGGCCCCTGCCCCCTCCTCTTCAGTCCTGACGAAGGGTTCCGGCCCGAAAAGTTGACTGATCGTTTCCACAGATGCTGCCCGTCCTGCTGAGTTCCTCCAGTGTGTTGTGATTGTTGCTTTGACCCCAGCATCTGCAGAGTATTTTGTGTTTGAGGTGAGAGTGGATATAGGACTGATAGAAAATGAAGCTGGAGAAATAATAATGGAGGACAAGGAGATGGCAGATGAACTAAATGAGTATTTTGCATCAGTCTTCACTGTGGAAGACACTAGCAGTGTGCCAGGTATTGCAGGGTGTGAGGGAAGAGAAGTGAGTGTAGTTACTATTACAAGGGAGGAGGTGCTCAAAAAAATGGAAGATCGAAAGGTACATAAGTCACCCGCACCAGATAAACTTCACCTTAGTGTTCTGAAAGAGGTAGTGGTAGAGATTGTGGAGGCATTAGTAATAATCCTTCAAGAATCATTGGACTCCAGAGAAATGGAAAATTCCAAATGTTACTCCACTCCTTAAGAAAGGAGAGAGGCAGCAGAAAGGAAATTATAGGCCAGTTAGCTTGACCTCAGTGGTTGGGAAGATGTTGGAGTTAATTGTTAAGGATGAGGTTCTGGAGTACTTGGTGACACAGGACAAGATAGCACAAAGTCAGCATGGTTTCCGTAAGGGAAATTCTTGCCTGATGAACCTGTTGGAATTCTTTGAGGAGATTATAAGTAGGACAGATAAAGGGGATGCAGTGGATGTCGTATATTTGGACTTTCAGAAGCCACACATGAGGCTGCTTACCAAGTTAAGAGTGGAAGGTATTACAGTAAAGTTACTAGTGTGGTTAAAGAATTGGCTGATTGGTATGAGGTAGTGAGTGGGAATACAAGGATCTTTAACTGATTGGCTGCCAGTGACTAGTGGTGTACCACAGGGGTTGATGTTGGGACCACTTCTTTTTATGCTGTAGATCACTGAGTTACATGATGGAATAGATGGCTATGTTGCCACGTTTGCAAATGATACAAAGATTTGTGGAGGGGAAAGTAGTGTTGAGGAAACAGGAAAGCTGCAGAAGGACTTAAGACAGATCAGGAGAATGGGCAAGAGTGTGGTAAGTAAAATAAAAGACCGTAAGACCATAAGACAAAGGAACAGAAGTCGGCCATTCAGCCCATCGAGTCTGCTCTGCCATTTTATCATGAGTTGATCCATTCTCCCATTTAGTCCCACTCCCCCGCCTTCTCACCATAACCTTTGATGCCCTGGCTACTCAGATACCTATCAATCTCTGCCTTAAATATGCCCAATGACTTGGCCTCCACTGCTGCCCGTGGCAACAAATTCCATAGATTCACCACCCTCTGGCTAAAAAAATTTCTTCGCATCTCTGTTCTGAATGGTGCCCCTCAATCCTGAAGTCATGCCCTCTCGTACTAGACTCCCCCATCATGGGAAACAACTTTGCCACATCCACTCTGACCATGCCTTTCAACATTCGAAATGTTTCTATGAGGTCCCCCCTCTTTCTTCTAAACTCCAAAGAATACAGTCCAAGAGCGGACAAATGTTCCTCATATGTTAACCCTCTCATTCCCAGAATCATTCTAATGAATCTTCTCTGTACCCTCTCCAACGTCAGCACATCCTTTCTTAAATAAGGAACCCAAAACTGCCCACAGTACTCCAAGTGAGGTCTCACCAGCGCCTTATAAAGCCTCAACATCACATCCCTGCTCCTATACTCTATTCCTCTAGAAATGAATGCCAACATTGCATTTGCCTTCTTCACCACCGACTCAGCCTGGAGGTTAACCTTAAGGGTATCCGGTATGAGGACTCCCAAGTCCCGTTGCATCTCAGAACTTTGAAATCTCTCCCCATTTAAATAATAGTCTGTCCGTTTATTTCTTCTGCCAAGTGCCTGTCCTTTCGATACAATATGTACAAGAACATAATAGAAGCAGGAATAGGCCATCCGGCCCGTCAAGCCTGCTCCGCCATTCAGTACGATCATGGCTGATCTGGCCATAGACTCATCTCCACCTACCTGCCTTTTCCCCATAACCCTTAATTCCCCTACTACGCAAAAATCTATCCAGCCTTGTCTTAAATATATTTACTGAGGTAGCCTCCACTACTTCATTGGGCAGAGAATTCCACAGATTCAGCACTCTCTGGGAAAAGCAGTTCCTCTTCATCTCCATCCTAAATCTAATCCCCTGAATCTTGAGGCTATGTCCCCTAGTTCTAGTTTCACCTACCAGTGGAAACAACATTCCTGCCGTTATCTTATCGAACTCTTTCATAATTTTATATGTTTCTATAAGAAACATATATATGTTTTTATGTTTCTCGGCCTTTTCTCCTTGGAGTGATGGAGGATGAGAGGTGACCTGATAGAGGTGTATAAGATGAGGTGAGGCATTGATCGTGTGGATTGTCAGAGGCTTTTTTCCCAGGGCTGAAATGGCTAACATGAGAGGGCACAGGTTTAAGATGCTTGGAAGTAGGTACAGAGGAGATGTCGGGTAAGTTTTTTATGCAGAGAGTTGTGAGTGCATGGAATAGGCTGCCGGCAACGGTGGTGGAGCCGGATATGATATGGTTTTTTAAGATACTCCTGGATAGGTACATGGAGCTTAGAAAAATAGAGGGCTATGGGTAAGTTTAGTAATTTCTAAGGTACGGACATGTTCGGCACAACTTTGTGGGACGAAGGGCCTGTATTGTGCTGTAGGGTTTCTGTGTTTCTAAGACATCCTCTCATTTTTCTGAATTCCAGCGAGTACAGTCCCAGGCAACTCAATCTCTCCTCATAGTCCAAGCCCCTCCTCTCTGGAATCAATCTGGCGGACTTCCTCTGCACTGCCTCCAAAGCCAGTATATCCTTCCTTGAGTATGGAGACCAGAACTCCAGGTGCAGCCTCACCAGTACCCTGTATAGTTGCATCATGACCTCCCTGCTCTTAAATTCAATCCCTCTGGCAATGAAAGCCAACATTCCATTTTCTTCTTGATAGCCTGTTGTACCTGCAAACCAACCTTTTGTGATTCATGTACAAGCACTCCCAAGTCCCCCTGCACAGCAGCATGCCGCAATTTTTTACCATTTAAATAATAATCTGCTCTTCCATTTTTCCTTCCAAAGTGGGTGACCTTGCATTTACCAACATTGTACTCCATCTGCCAGACCCTTGCCCATTCACTTAACCTACCTATATCTATCAGTAGATTCTCCATATCTCCTGCACAATTTGTTTTTCCACTCAATTTAGTATAATCAGCAAACTTAGGTACACTAGACTCACTGCCCTCTTCCAGATCATTAATGTATATTGTGAACAGATGCAGGCCCAGCACCGACCCTTGCGGCACACTGCTCACTATTGATTGCTCTCCTCTTTTTTTTCTCTCTCTCTGTCCCTCTCACAATTACTCCTTGCCTGCTCTCCATCTTCCTCTGGGCTCCCCTCCTCCTTTCTTTCTCCCTAGGCATCCCATCCCATGATTCTCCCCCTTCTCCAGCCTCATATCCCTTTTGCCAATCACCTGTCCAGCTCTTGGCTCCATCCCTCCCCCTCCTGTCTTCTTCTATCATTTTGGTTCTCCCCCTCCCCCTCCCCCCTTCAAATCTCGTACTAACTCTTCTTTCAGTCAGTCCTGACGAAGGGTCTCGGCCTGAAACGTTGACTGTACCCCTTCCTATAGATGCTGCCTGGCCTGCTGTGTTCACCAGCATTTTGTGTGTGTTGCTTGAATTTCCAGCATCTGCAGATTTTCTCATGTTTGTGTATCTGAACCTTACCTAGTTTACTGATTGATCTGAAAGACGTGCCATTTCCAAAGTTCACTGCAGTGAAAAGAAAATGAGGTGAATAGCAAAGATAACATTAAAGTTACAATATATTGAAATATAAGATTAATAATTAAAGTACATACAGTATATTATCAAAGTATGTATACAGTTTAAGGAACCTTGAGATTTGTCTTCTTGTTGGCAGCCACAAAACAAAGAAACACAATGGCATCCCTGTAATTGGCACACACTTTTCATCAAATACTACGGGAAGCATCGATAACCATGGATAGATATTTGAAAATCAGACATATAATAGAGGCAGGATAAAGGACAAGAAACATAATGAAGTGATCAGCTCAAAACATCTTGCACAAGTGTGATGGTTTAGTGTATAAGCAGTGCAGTTAAATTCACCAGGACGAGGAGTGTGGAGGCTGGAGAGTTAAGGGAAGAGACACGGATATACTGGAGCATGTCTGCATCAGGAAGGAGGATGTAAATGAAATATTGGTGCACATCAGGCTGGATATATCCCAGGGCCTGACTAGATCTACCCCAGGACACCAAGGGAAACAAAGGAGTAGATTGCTTAGGTTCCAGCCAAGATTTTTGCATCTTTGTTGGTCACGCATCCCGAGGTACAGAAAACTGGAGGGTAGCTAGTATTGTCACACTATTCAAAAAGAAAGTCAGGAGCAGATGTGAGTAGAAGGAGGAGTTGTTTGGGAAGCTAAAAGGTCTAAACGTAGATAAGTCACCTGGACTGAATGGACTACATCCCAGGGTTCAGAAAGAGGTAGCTGAAGAGATTGTGGAGGCATTAAGAGTAATCTTTCAGGAATCACTAGGTTCTGGAATAGTTCTGGAGGACTGGAAAATGATAAATGTCATTCCAATCTTTAAGAAGGGAGAAGGGCAAAAGGCAGGATATTATGGACCAGTTAGCTTGACCTCAGTGATGGGGAAGATGTTGAAGTTCATTACTAAGGATGAGGTTTTGAGGTACTTGGAAAAACATGATAAAATAGGCCAAAGTCAGTATGGTTTCCTTAAGGGGAAGTTTCCAAATCTGTTGGAAACCTCCACAAAATACTGGAGGAACAGCAGGTCAGGCAGCATCTATGGAGGGGAATAAACAGTCAACATTTTGGGACAAAACTCTTTATCAGGACTGGAAAGGAAGGAGGGAGTTGGGAAGCCAAAATAAGAAGATGGGGGGAGGGCAGGGGAAGGATGGAGTACAACATGACAGGTAATAGGCAAGGCCAGATGAGGGAGAAGGTGGTGGGTAGAGGAGGGGAAATAAAGTGAAAAGCCACAGACTATTTAAGCTCATTAATTAATTTGTGTTGGTTAACAGTCGAATAGATGGTAAATACAGATGATAAATCACAAAAACTGCTGATTTGGAACTGCATAAGTTTTGTCAATACATAGGGTGGTCACACAGATCTACATGGACCAGTAAAGTCTTCATATAGGTTCCACATAGAAGTCTGATCTAAAAGTTTAGACTCCATGGGATTTAAGCAGGTTGCTGAGTGGAACCCATGTGGCCTTGGTCAGAGGAGGCAGAAGGTTGCTGATGTTATTGGAGTCTGTGATCACAGTGGTGTACCACAGGGATTGGAGGTGTGACTGGTAAAGTTTTTCATGAACAGTCAGGATATGAATGTGCACATACGATTAGTCAGTTTACAGATATCACAAAAACTGCTTATGTTGTTGATAATGAGGACATTATTAGGTTACAGATGGTAAACTGAGCAGAGCAATGGCAAATGAAATTTAATTCCAAAGAAGTCCGAGCTGATGGATTATTATATGAAAAGGACATGAACCATGAATGGTAGAACCCCGAAGCATCAGTGGGGGAGTACATTGGGACCAGTGACCATAGTTCTATTAGTTTTAAATTAGTTATCGAAAAGAATGGACCTGGTCTACAAGAAAAAGTTCTGAACTTGGGTAAGGCAGTCCTGATGAAAGGTCTTAGACCAAAACAGCAACTATTTACTGTTTTCCACAGATGCTGCCTGGCCTGCTGAGTTCCTCAAGCATTTTGTATGTGTTGCTAAGACAAATTTTGATGGTTTTAGGCAGGGGTAGGGAACACTGGATATTCCTTGGCTCTGGTTAGGAATGAGGACATATGGGTCAGGTACAGGCAACAGAGATTAAGTGAATCCTTGGGGAATACAGGGATTGCAGGATTGCATTCAAGAAAGAAATCAGATGGGCGGGGGGGGGCCTCATGAAATAGCTTTGGCAGAGATGACATAAAATCTAAAGAGATTTTAGAAGTATATTTAAGAAGGGTGGGAGGCAGCAAAAAGGAAACTATAGATTTGTTAGCCTAACATCAGTGGTTGGAAAGTTGTTGGAATTGATAGTTAGGGATAAGATTACGGATTACCTGGAGGCACATGACAAGATAGGTCAAAGCCAGCATGGTTTCCTGAAAGGAAAATCCTGCCTGACTAACCTACTGCAATTTTTTGAGGAAATTACAAGCAGGGTAGACAAAGGAGATGCAGTCGACATGGCGTACTTGGATTTTCAGAAGATCTTTGACAAAGTGCTGCACAGGAGGCTGCTTAGCAAGATAAGAGCCCATGGAATTACATGGAAGTGACTAGCATGGTTGGAGGATTGGTTGATCGGCAGAAAACAGAGAGTGGGAATAAAGGGATCCTATTCTGTCTGGCTGCCAATTACCAGTGGAGTTCCACAGGGGTCGGTGTTGGGACCGCTGCTTTTTACAAAGTATGTCAATGATTTGGACTATGGGATTAATGGATTTGTGGCTAAATTTGCTGATGATACAAAGATAGGTGGAGGAGCGGGTAGAGTTGAGGAAACAGAGAGCCTGCAGAGAGACTTAGATAGTTTAGGGGAATGGGCAAAGAAGCAGCAAATAAAATACAATGTTGGAAAGTGTATAGTCGTGCACTTTGGTGGAAGAAATAAATGGGCAGACTATTATTAAGATGGGAGAAAGAATTCAAAATGCAGAGGTGCAAAGAGACTTGGGAGTCCTGTGCAGGATACTCTAAAGGTTAATCTCCAGGTTGAGTCAGTGGTGAAGAAGGCCACCAATGTTGGCATTCATTTCTAGAGTATAGAATATAAGAGCAGGAATGTGATGTTGAGGCTCTATAAGGCACTCGTTAAACCACACTTGGAGTACTGTGTGCAGTTTTGGGCTCCTTATTTTAGAAAAGATATACTGAAATTGGAAAGGGTTCAGAGAAGATTCATGAGAATGATTTAGGAATGAAAGGGTTACCGTATGAGGAACGTCTGGGTTATATTCCCTGGAGCAGAGGAGAATAAGGGGGGATCTCATAGAAATATTCCGAATGTTGAAAGGCCTGAACAGATTAGGTATGGCAAAGTTATTTCCCATGGTAGGGGTTTCTAGAACAAGAGGGCACAACTTCAGGATTGAAGGTCGTCCATTTAGAACAGAGATGCGCAGAAATTACTTTGGTCAGTGGGTGGTAAATCTATGGAATTTGTTGCCACAAGCAGCTGTGGAGGCCAAGTCACTGGGTGCATTTAAGGCAGAGATAGATAGGTTCTTGATTAGCCAGGGCATCAAAAAGTATGGGGAGAAGGCAGGGGAGTTGGGATGACTGAAAGAATTGGATCAGCCATGATTGAGGGCAGAACAGACTCGATGGGCCGAATGACCTACTTCTGCTCCTGTATCTTATTGTCTTATATTGAGAAAATGGTCAACTAGTGAGAGAACAGGACCTCTCAGAGACTCAGAGACCAAAGGAGACATCTTTGTGTGGAGCAACAGGAAATGGGCGAGGTGCTTAATGAGAATTTCTCCTGCTTTAACCATGAAGACTTGAAGACTTCGGAACTTGAAACAGTTAACATGAATCTTATGGGATAGTCTGCATTACCACTGAAGAGATACTGGATGGTTTAAATTGAATGAAGGTAGATATATCTCAAGCAGCTAATCAGATATATTCAAGAACTCTGTGGGAAGCTACAGAAGAAATTGTTGGAGTCCTGGCTGAGATACACCCAGTATCTGTAGTCTCTGTTTTGTCTGAGATATATGTAGCATCATTAGTAACAATTGAAGGAAAGAAAACTGGAGAGGGAGTATTGTACCTTTATTTATGAAGGGCTGAAAAGACAGGCCTAATTAAGGATAGTCAGCATGGCTTAGCACATGGGAGATAAGGTCCCATGAATCTGAGTGTTACTTTTGAAGAAGTACCCAAGAATGTTGAGAGCAATGTGGTAGGTATAGATTATATGGACTTTGAAAAGGCCTATGGAGAGTTAGGTTGCATGTTATCCTATGACTGAGGTAATTGGATACAGATTTGATGGAAGGAAGCAGAGGGTGATGGTGGAAAGTTAGTTTTTGGACTGGAGGCCTGTTATAAACTGTGGTCCCCAGGGCCCCAAGTTAGGCCCATTGCTCTCTCATCTATTTCAATGATTTGGAAAAGACTATATAAGACATGGTTAGTAAGTTCTGCAAATTACACTAAAATAGGTGGTGGCACTGACAATGAAGATAGTTATCAGAGGAATCTTGATCTGCAGGCTGAGGGTTGGAAATGAGTTTAATTTGGATGGGCCAGTGTTACATTCTGCGAAGACAAATGAGGGTAGGACGCTCGCAGTAAATGGCAGGGCCCTGGGGAGTATGATAGAACAAAGAGGGTAGGATGTTCACAGTGAACAGTAGGGCCCTGGGGAATGTTATAGAACAGAGAGGGTAGGACATTCACAGTGAATGACAGGGCCCTGACGATCATTATAGAACAGAGAGGGTATGATGTTCACAGTGACCGACAGGACCCTGACGATCATTACCGAACAGAGAGGGTAGGATGTTCACAGTGACCGACAGGGCACTGAGGATCATTATACAACAGAGAGGGTACAATGTTCACTGTGAAAGACAGGGCCCTGAGGATCATTATAGAACAGAGAGGGTACGATGTTCACTCTGAACGACAGGGCCCTGATGATCATTATACAACAGAGAGGATAGGACATTCACAGTGAATGACAGGGCCCTGACGATCATTACAGAACAGAGAGGGTATGATGTTCACTGTGACCGACAGGGCCCTGAGGATCATTATAGAACAGAGAGGGTACGATGTTCACTGTGACCGACAGGGCCCTGAGGATTGTTATAGAACTGAGAGGGTAGGACATTCAATGAGTGTTGAAGATGGGATGTTATATTACATTTGTAGAAGATATTAGTCAGGCTGCCCTTGGAATATTGTGTTAAGTTTTGGTCACCCTAGTGTAGACAATATGCCATTAAGCTAGAAGGAATGCAGAGAAGATTTATGAGGATGCTGTCAGGACTTGATGGACTGAGTTGTGGAGGGAGTTTGAGCAGGTTGGGGCTCTTTCATTGCAGTGTAGGAGAATGAGGGATGATCTTATTGAGGTTTATAAGATTGTGAGGGACATAGAAAGCATGAATGCACATAGTCTTTTTTCTAGTGTTGGGGATCATGAACTAGTGGGCACAGGCTTAAGGTGAGAGGGGACTAGCTTAGATGGGAATGTTTGAGCAGATGTGCCCAAGGGCCAAGGGCCGACTTGTGCCTTATGACTCTGTGACTTTATAAAACATGGGTTAAACCACTGATAGGTATTTCTGGTCACCACACCTTATGAAAGACAAGATTGCATTGGGGGGAGAGGAGAGGAGATTTGACAGGACATTGACATGGATAAAACATTTCTGTTATAAACTGAAGGACTGCATTGGGTGGATTTCTTTTGCTTGGAGAGATGGTAGCTGAGGGAGAACCTGACAGTGATATATAAAATTATGAGGTGTATAGATAGGATGGAAAATGAGAAACATTTATTTGTGATGGAAGAGCTTTAAGCTGGAGGCTAACAAGGTTAGTGGGGGGGGGGGTCAGAGGATTTTGTTTTCACTCTGAGGTGAGTTGCCACCAGGAATCGACTGGTTGAGAAGGTGATAGAGGTAGGTATTTTACCATTTTTCAAAAGTATTTAGATGAGCATGCAAAACATCAAGTCATATTAGTGTGTGGACCAAGTTTTGGTAAATGGGATACTGAGGAGTCCCCTTGATCACTGCCATACACATGGGTGGCCACAGCACCTGCTACTGCTTTGTATGAATGTGAAAATGCAAACTGAAAAGGAGTATGTAAAAACCACATAAAAACCTCAGTATGTAGATTTAAGGCAAGAGTAAAAATAGTGGAATTGCAGATACTGAAGAAGGTTATCCAAGGACATAGTGGAATTTAGATCAATCTAAATACATGTGTGGTAATATATTTTGGGAGGTCAAATTCTATTAGGACATAGAAAAATAGAGGGCTATCGGTAAGACTAGTAATTTCTAAGGTAGGGACATGTTCAGCACAACTTTGTGGGCCGAAGGGCCTGTATTGTGCTGTAGGTTTTCTGTTTCTATGTAAGGTACAATTGGCTTACCATATACACCCTATATGCAGAGACCTGAGGCGCAAATCCATAGTGGTGATACATAAAGATATGGTACTGAGGAAGACACAATTTACTACCACAAACAAGACTGCGGTTTAGTACAATCACAGTCTGCTGAGTTCCTCTAGCATTTTGTGTGTGTTGTTGAGGTTTAGGGTGTATACATGAAAATGTGCTAAGACACTGAGTATAAGAATTGGGAGATCAAGTTGTTGCTTTACAAAATATTTGTTAAACCGTAGTTAAAAATACTGAATAGTGTGTGTGCATGTCCATCTCGAGGGATGAAGACCACTGCCATCCTTGGGTGGGTGTGTTTCTCATTTGTGTGTGCGGAGGTGACTGATGAGTCCAGTCTACCTCCCATACATGGGGCAAGCGTGCGAAGGTTCTGTAGTTGAGGTGGCTGCTTCTTGTTCTTTCTACTTTTGTCATTTTCCTTTTGCTTTAGCATTGTGATTCTTTTCAGCTTTGGTGGCACTTTTATTGAGAAAGCTGCTCTAGGATGAGTGACTCAAGGATGTATATTCCCATGAAGTGTGATCCATCTCAAGGGGCTTGAGCAAAGTCTTGAGCATGTCCTTGAATATTTTGTGATAACTAGCACAAGAGTGCTTCCTGTGGACAGTTCCCTGACGAACAGCTGTGAGATGCGATTGTCTGACATCCTGACAACGTGGCCTGTCCATCCACCTTGATGTTTCGTCAGCAATGTGTGGATAATGGGCATGTCTGCTGCCGTGTCAGGAATTCTGTCGTGCCAATTAGTTTCATGATCTTCCGTAGGCATGACAAGTGGAAGTGGTTCAGTCTACATGTGTGTCTCATGTACACAGTCCATGTTTCGCATGTGTAGAGGAGCGGGGTAGGATGACAGTGTGGTAGATTTTCAACCTGGTCTTCAGAGTAATTCCCCTTCTGCCCCAGACAACGTCATGTAGTCTCTCAAAAGTTAGCACTAGCCTTAGCGATCCTACAGCTGACCTCGTCGTCAATATGACCTGCTCTTGAGAGTGTGCTACTTTACAACTGCCTGGAGCTGCTGGACATTCATAGAGATGGATGCCTCCACATAGAGTTTATCTGGGGCTGCTTGGTGTATGACTTCTGTCTTCTTTGTGCTGATGGTGAGACTGAAGTTGCCACATGCAATGGAAAATTTGTCGATGATGTCATGCACATCGGACTCAGATCTTGCACTGAGAGTGCAGTTGTCAGCAAATAGGAAGTCTCTCAGCACCATCTCTTTGACGTTAGTAACAACTTGAAATCTGCACAGGTTGAACAGCTTATCATCCATCCTGTATGTGAAGTGCATTCCAGGATACTGCCCGGGAATGCATTAGTCAACATTGCACTGAACATCATGCTGAAGAGCACCAGCACTCATTCCTGCTTGACCCCATTTGTGACTGAGAAAGCAACAGAACAGTCATCCTGATCGGGCATGCGGGCTGACATCCTGTCATGAAACTGCTTAACCCTGGTGATGAATCTGCCAGGGCAACCAAACTTCGCCGTATTCCATAATCCCTCTTGACTCATGGTGTCAAAGGCCTTGGTAAGATTAACAATGGTGGTGTCGAGCTGTCTATTCTACTCTTGGTGTTTTTCCTGGAGTTGTCTCATAGAAAAGATTCTAAGAATAGTTCCTCTTCTTTCCTTAAGCTGCACTGACTTTCTGGGAGATGATCTCATTCCAGATGAGCATTTAGTCTGTTTAGCAGGACTCAAGCTAAGATTTTCCCAGCTACTGAGAGCAAAGAGATGTCTCTGTGGTGGTTACATGCTTGGCGGTTTCCCTTCCTCTTGTACAATGGATGCGTCCTTCATTTCTTATGGTATCTGAGCCTTCTTCAAGAAGGATTGGAGGAGCTCTGTCGGTTTGCTGGTGATGAGTGAACCACCTGTTTTGTAAACCTCCGCTGATGTAGCATCTGCTCCAGGAGCCTTGCCACTTGACAGCTGGCCTATTACTTTCTTGACTTCCTCTCCCTGGGGAAGAGAGTCCACCTCATGGTTGACATCTACTTGATCGAGACGATTTATTGCTTCCTTGTTTATGGAGGGTGGTCTGTTCAGCACAGATTCAAAATGCTCTGCCATCTGTCCAGAATCTTGGCCTACTCAGTGATGAGTGTGGTGCCATCTGTGCTTAGGAGCGGCGAGGTCCCAGAAGGCTGAGAGCCATGCATCAAAGAAGCTCTCTGAGTCATGTCTATCAACATAGCCCTGAATCTCGTCAGCTCTTTATGCAAAACAAACACTCTTGCGTCTTTCTGAGTTTGGCTTGTACTAATCTGCCCGTATTGGCAAATGCTTTCTTCTTGGAGATTCAGGCGGGATCATTCTGATAGGCTCCGTGTACCTGTGCTTTTCCTGTAGGAGAGCTTTTATCATTCTCGTCTAACCAGTCTTGGCTCTTTCTTGTTGTATGGCCAAGGATCTCGAAGGAGGCAGACTGAACACGATCTCTGAAAACAGTCCAGTCTTCTTCAATATGCCCTCCAAGATGAACACTGGCGACTTGTGACTGGGAGCTATGAACCAGGTGGTCTGTATGAACCAGTAGCTTGGCAAATTTCCTTGCTTGTGGACTTTGTTTGGGTTGGATGTGGACATTAAGTTTGGAAACGATCAGAGGGTAGTCTGTCCAGCAGTCTGCACCACTCAAGGCTTTGGTCACTCTGACATCGTGTCATTCATATCTCCTGGTGATGACGTAGCCAATCAGATGCCAGCACTAAGAGCGATGATGCATCCAAGATGTTTTGTTACAGTTTGCCAGGCAGAAGACCGTATTGGTGATGACCAGGTCCTACATAGAAACATAGAAAACCTACAGCACAATACAGGACCTTCGGCTCACAGAATTATGCCAGGCTATAGGCTTACCTATAGCCCTCTACTTTACTAAGCTCCATGTACCTATCTAAAAGTCTCTTAAAAGACTCTATCGTATCCATCTCCACCACTATCGCAGGCAGCCCATTCCATGCACTCACCACTCTCTGAGTGAAAAACCTACCCCTGACATCTCTTTTGTACCTACTCCCCAGCATCTTAAACCTGTGTCCTCTCGAGGCAACCATTTCAGCCCTGGGAAAAAGCCTCTGACTATCCACATGGTCATTGCCTCTCATGACACAGGTTTTCAGAAGAAGCAGGGTATTGTGAACAGAAGAATATTGTGTATAGTTCTGGTAGCTATTTTCTAGGCAGTTAGACAAAAAAATTCCAAGATAATGTATATATAATCTGGGGTGACAGTCCTACCATTTGGAGGCCGTATATAGGCTGAAGAGGTACAAGCTGATGGGGCAAATATAAAGGGAAAGTTGGATGGGAGCATTCGTACCTTGTAATGGGCCAGATGCTGGAGTTCGACGGCTAGGTATTACACCATCTTTAATTACTAGACGCGTTCTAAAAGGGCCTGCTGTAAAAAGAATAGAAACCATTGTAAGCAAAACACTCCGGTAGCTGGTGGCTCAGATCAGAGCAGACAATCCTTGTCTGAATTACTAGCATCAGGTGAACGAGGCTACTGGTAGCAAACAACCCATTTTACACACTGTGCAGTGACCACAAATCAGATTATCCCCGGTATCTGTTCCAAACACAATGCTGAATTTATCCAAATCCCTTCTGCCTGCACGATCCATATCCCTCCATTCCAAGTATATTATAGACAATAGACAATAGGTGCAGAAGTAGACCTTTCGGCCCTTCGAGCCTGCACCGCCATTCTGAGATCATGGCTGATCATCTACTATAAATACCCGGTTCCTGCCTTGTCCCCATAACCCTTGATTCCCCTATCCATAAGATACCTATCTAGCTCCTTCTTGAAAGCATCCAGAGAATTGGCCTCCACTGCCTTCTGAGGCAGCGCGTTCCACACCTCCACAACTCTCTGGGAGAAGAAGTTCCTCCTCAACTCTGTCCTAAATGATCTACCCCTTATTCTTAAACCATGCCCTCTAGTACTGGACTCTCCCAGCATCTGGATCATATTTCCTGCCTCTATCTTGTCCAATCCCTTAATAATCTTACATGTCTCAATTAGATCCCCCCTCAATTTCCTTAATTCCAGCGGTCCAAGCCCAGTCTCTCTAACCTCTCTGTGTAAGACAGTCCGGACATCCCAGGAATTAACCCAGTGAACCTACGCTGCACCTCCTCCACAGCCAGGATGTCCTTCCTTAACCCTGGAGATCAAAACTGCACACAATACTCCAGGTGTGGTCTCACCAGGGCCCTGTACAAATGCAAAAGTATTTCCTTGCTTTTGTACTCAATTCCCTTTGTAATAAAGGCCAACATTCCATTAGCCTTCTTCACTGCCTGCTGCACTTGCTCATTCACCTTCAGAGACTGATGAACAAGTACTCCTAGATCTCTTTGTATTTCTCCCTTACCTAACTTCACACCGTTCAGATAATAATCTGCCTTCCTGTTCTTGCTCCCAAAGTGAATAACCTCACACTTATTCACATTAAACGCCATCTGCCAAGTTTCTGCCCACTCATCCAGCAAATCCAAGTCACCTTGAATTCTCCTAACATCCTCATCACATGTCACACTGCCACCCAGCTTAGTATCATCAGCAAACTTGCTGTTATTCACAATGCCTTCCTCTAAATCATTGACGTAAATTGTAAACAGCTGTGGTCCAATCACCACCTGCCATTCCGAGAAACACTCATTCACTGCTACCCTTTGCTTTCTATCTGCCAACCAGTTTTCTATCCATGTCAATATCCTCCCCCGAATGCCATGAGCTCTGATTTTACCCACCAATCTCCTATGTGGTACCTTATCAAAGGCCTTCTGAAAGTCAAGGTACACCACATCCACTGGATCTCCCGTGTCTATCTTCCTGGTTACATCCTCAAAAAACTCCAATAGATTAGTCAAGCATGATTTGCCCTTGGTAAATCCATGCTGGCTCGGCCCAATCCTATCACTGCTATCAAGATATGCCGCTATTTCATCTTTAATAATGGACTCTAGCATCTTCCCCACTACTGATGTTAGGTTAACAGGGCGATAGTTCTCTGTTTTCTCCCTCCCTCCTTTCTTAAAAAGTGGGATAACATTAGCCATTCGCCAATCCTAGGAACTGATCCTGAATCTAAGGAACATTGGAAAATGATCACCAATGCATCCGCAATTTCCAGAGCCACCTCCTTTAGTACCCTAGGATGCAGACCATCTGGACCTGGGGATTTGTTAGCCTTCAGTCCCATCAGTCTACTCATCACCGTTTCCTTCCTAATGCCAATCTGTCTCAGTTCCTCTGTTACCCTATGTCCTTGGCCCATCCATACATCTGGGAGATTGCTTGTGTCTTCCCTAGTGAAGACAGATCCAAAGTACTTATTAAATTCGTCTGCCATTTCTCTGTTTCCCATAACAATTTCTCCCAATTCATTCTTCAAGGGCCCAACATTGTTCTTAACTATCTTCCTTCTCTTCACATAACCTAAAAAAACTTTTGCTATCCTCCTTTATATTCCTAGCTAGCTTGCGCTCTGTCCTCAGTAAGGGCCTCACCTCTGTCCCCCTTCGCCCACACCTCAGCGAGTTCCGTGTTCGCCACGATGCGGAACTTTTCTTCCGCCGTCTCCGTCTCCGAGCCTACTTCTTTGGCAAGGACTCTTCCACCCCCACCGATGACCCCTTGTCCCGTCTTCAACCCTCCTCTTCTTCATGGACACCCCGCTCTGGTCTTCTGCCTGCTCTGGATCTCTTTATCGCTAACTGCTGACGGGACATCAACCGTCTAGACTTCACCGCACCTTGTCCCCATTCCAACCTCACTCCTTCAGAATGCTTTGCTCTCCACTCCCTCCACACTACTCCTAACCTTATTATTAAACCCGCCGATAAGGGGGGTGCTGTTGTAGTCTGGCGTACTGACCTCTACCTTGCCGAGGCACAGCGACAACTCGCGGATACCTCCTCTTAATTACCCCTCGATCGTGACCCCACTAAGGAGCACCAGGCCATTGTCTCCTACACCATCACCGCCTTTATCCGCTCAGGGGATCTCCCATCCACTGCTACCAACCTTATAGTTCCCACACCTTGCACTTCCCATTTCTACCTCCTACCCAAGATCCACAAACCTGCCTGTCCTGGCAGACCTATTGTCTCAGATTGCTCCTGCCCCACCGAACTCATTTCTGCATACCTCGACACGGTTTTATCCCCCCTTGTTCAATCCCTTCCGACCTATGTTCGTGACACTTCTCAAGCTCTTAAACTTTTCGATGATTTTAAGTTCCCTGGCCCCCACCGCTTTATTTTCACCATGGATGTCCAGTCCCTATATACTTCCATCCCCCATCAGGAAGGTCTCAAAGCTCTACGCTTCTTTTTGGATTCCAGACCTAATCAGTTCCCCTCTACCACCACTCTGCTCCGTCTAGCGGAATTAGTCCTTACTCTTAATAATTTCTCCTTTGGCTCCTCCCACTTCCTCCAAACTAAAGGTGTAGCTATGGGCACCCGTATGGGTCCTAGCTATGCCTGCCTTTTTGTTGGCTTTGGGGAACAATCTATGTTCCGTGCTTATTCTGGTATCTGTCTCCCACTTTTCCTTCGCTACATCGACGACTGCATTGGCGCTGCTTCCTGCACGCATGCAGAGCTCGTTGACTTTATTAACTTTACCTCCAACTTTCACCCTGCCCTCAAGTTTACCTGGTCCATTTCCGACACCTCCCTCCCCTTTCTAGATCTTTCTGTCTCTGTCTCTGGACAGCTTATCCACTGATGTCTACTATAAGCCTACTGACTCTCACAGCTATCTGGACTATTCCTCTTCTCACCCTGTCTCTTGCAAAAACGCCATCCCCTTCTCGCAATTCCTCCGTCTCCGCCGCATCTGCTCTCAGGATGAGGCTTTTCATTCTAGGACGAGGGAGATGTCTTCCTTTTTTAAAGAAAGGGGCTTCCCTTCCTCCACTATCAACTCTGCTCTTAAACGCATCTCCCCCATTTCACGTACATCTGCTCTCACTTCATCCTCCCGCCACCCCACTAGGAATAGGGTTCCCCTGGTCCTCACCTACCACCCCACCAGCCTCCGGGTCCAACATATTATTCTCCGTAACTTCCGCCACCCCCAACGGGATCCCACCACTAAGCACATCTTTCCCTCCCCCCTCTCTCTGCATTCCGCAGGGATCGCTCCCTACGCAACTCCCTTGTCCATTCGTCCCCCCCATCCCTCCCCACTGATCTCCCTCCTGGCACTTATCCATGTAAGCGGAACAAGTGCTACACATGCCCTTACACTTCCTCCCTTACCACCATTCAGGGCCCCAAACAGTCTTTCCAGGTGAGGCAACACTTCACCTGTGAGTCGGCTGGGGTGATATACTGCGTCCGGTGCTCCCGATGTGGCCTTTTATATATTGGCGAGACCCGACGCAGACTGGGAGACCGCTTTGCTGAACATCTACGCTCTGTCCGCCAGAGAAAGCAGGATCTCCCAGTGGCCACACATTTTAATTCCACATCCCATTCCCATTCTGACATGTCTATCCACGGCCTCCTCTACTGTAAAGATGAAACCACACTCAGGTTGGGGAACAACACCTTATATCCCGTCTGGGTAGCCTCCAACCTGATGGCATGAACATCGACTTCTCTAACTTCCGCTAATGCCCCACTTCCCCCTCGTACCCCATCTGTTACTTATTTTTATACACACATTCTTTCTCTCACTCTCCTTTTTCTCCCTCTGTCCCTCTGAATATACCCCTTGCCCATCCTCTGGGTCCCCCCCCCTTGTCTTTCTTCCCAGACCTCCTGTCCCATGATCCTCTCATATCCCCTTTTGCCTATCACCTGTCCAGCTCTTGGCTCCATCCCTCCCCCCCCTGTCTTCTCCTATCATTTTGGATCTCCCCCTCCAACTTTCAAATCTCTTACTCACTCTTCCTTCAGTTAGTCCTGATGAAGGGTCTCAGCCTGAAACGTCGACTGCACCTCTTCCTAGAGATGTTGCCTGGCCTGCTGCGTTCACCAGCAACTTTTATGTGTGTTGCTTGCATTCATACCTCATTTTTTCTCCCCGTATTGCCTTTTTAGTTAAGTTCTGTTGCTCCTTAAAAATTTCCCAATCATCCGTCTTCCCACTCACCTCAGCTCTGTAATACTTCTTTTTTAATGCTATGCTATCTCTGACTTCCTTTGTCAACCACTGTGGCCACTTTTCCCCCTTTGAATCCTTCCTTCTCCGGGGGATGAACTGATTTTGCACCTTGTGCATTATTCCCAAGAATACCTGCCATTGCTGTTCCACTGTCTTTTCTGCTAGGATATCCGACCAGTCAACTTTGGCCAGCTCCTCCCTCATGGCTCCATAGTCCCCTTTGTTCACCTGCAATACTGACACTTCTGATCTGCCCTTATCCCTCTCAACTTGCAGATAAAAACTTATCATATTATGGTCACTACCTCCTAATGGCTCCTTTACTTCAAGATCGCTTATCAAATCCTGTTCATTGCTCAACACTAAATCCAGAATAGCCTTATCCCTGGTCGGCTCTTGTACAAGCTGCTCCAAAAATGCATCCCGTAGGCACTCTACAAACTGCCTATCCTGGGGTCCAGTACCAATCTGATTTTCCCAGTTCACCTGCATGTTGAAATCCCCCATAACTACTGCGACATTTCCTTTGCCACATGTCATTGTTAACTCCCTATTCAACTTGCACCCAATATCCATGCTACTGTTTGGGGGCCTGTAGATAACACCTATTAGGGTCTTTTTGCCCTTACTGTTCCTCAGTTCTATCCACACTGACTCTACTTCTCCTGATTCTATGTCCCCCCTTGCAAGGGACTGAATCTCATTCCTCACCAACAGGGCCACCCCACCCCCTCTGCCCACCTTTCTGTCCCTTCGATAGCACGTATACCCTTGTACATTCAATTCCCAGGTCTGATCCCCCTGCAGCCATGTCTCCATTATCCCAATAACATCATAGTTACCCATTCGCACCTGAGCTTCAAGCTCATCTGCCTTATTTCTGACACTTCGTGCATTCAGATATAGAATTTTTAACCCATTTCTCCTCTCTCTGTTTAAATCGCTGCATGTTGTGCATAACCCAGCTCCCCGAACTCTCACCGGGCTATACGCCCCTTGAATTTTGTTGTCCTTCTTAAATTTACTTACTCTTTCTGCACATTTAACTCCATGCTCCGTCAGACCATCCCTCCGCACATGTATCCTCCTTATCACTCGTTCCGCCTCACCTTTCTCTACTTCACACTTAATATTCCGGAACCGTGTAATCCCCACCTGTCCTTTATACTTCATCTCGCTATCCTCTCTCACATTCTGGATCCCTGCCCCCTGCAAATTTAATTTAACCCCCCCCAAGCAGCACTAGCAAACTTTCCTGCAAGAATGTTAGTACCCCTCCAGTTCAGGTGTAAAACGTCCCGTTGGAACAGATCCCACCTTCCCTGGAACAAAGCCCAATTATCTAAAAACCTGAAGCCCTCCCTCCTGCACCATCCTCTCAGCCACGTATTGATCTGTATAATCCTTCTGTTCCTCGCCTCACTCGCACGTGGCACAGGTAGCAATCCTGAGATTGTTACCCTGGAGGTCCTGCCCTTCAGCTTCACACCTAACTCCCTGAACTCACTACGCAGGACCCCCTCACTCTTCCTACCCACGTCATTGGTCCCTACATGGACCACAACATCTGGATTCTTGCCCTCCCTCTCGAGAATAACCTGCACCCGATCTGAGATGTCCCGGACCCCGGCACCAGGGAGGCAACATACCATCCGAGACTTCCAATGTCCCCCACAAAATCTCCTATCTGCCCCCCGACTATAGAATCCCCTATCACTACCGCTGTCCTCTCTTCCCTCCTCCCCTTCTGAGTTGAGGGTCCAACCTCAGTGCCAGAGACAGGACCACTGCAACTTGTTCCTGGTAGGTATTCATGTGTCTGTCTAAATGAATGTTAATTGCTCTCATCACTATCCCTGGTAGCCTGTTTCCAATTCCGACACTCCTTAAATAGAACATCTCTTTCAAACTCTCATCCTCTCACCTTAAATACATGCCCGCTAGTATTTGACATTTCCACTCTAGGAAAAGATTCTGTCTGTCTATGCCTGGGACAATTTCCTAAACCTCTATCATGTTTCCTTTTATTCTATGATGCTCCAATGGAAACAACTAAAGTTTATCCAAGCTCTTTTTACAACACATTTTCTGTAATCCAGGCAGCAACTTTCTGTATCCTTTCCAAAGTGTCCACATTCTTCCTGTAATGGGGTGACTAGACATGCACACGATGTTCTAAATGCAGCTAACCAGTTTTATATAGCTACAACATGACTTCCTTACTGCTCCAGCCAGTGAAGACAAGCATGTTATACACCCACTTTACCACCCTATCTACTTGTGTTACCTCTTTCAGTGTGATACATATCAAACACAGATCAACTATCCCAACATATCAATGACACCACAGATCACATTATGAGCAGGGATCAGACTATTGCACTCAGTGCAGTGTGGACCTATTAATTTCACCAATTGTAATATTTGTGCTGTTCAGCCTGACCCACACACTTCAGTGCACACATACACTAGGTCAGACAGTCCCACATGGTTACAGATTCACAGATGAGGCACGGAATGTTGTTTAAGCACCTCTCCATCCCACATGCTGCTGTGTGGGTTCAGACTGCAGTCTGCCACACACTGCAGAGTGAGAACTAATCCGACTATTTTACAGGTACAGTGTATGCACCAACCTTGCCATACACTTTAACAAGCAGATTATCCAGCACATTGTTGTCTTTACATACAGTAGATTGAACTATTCCACACACAACAAAAGTGAGTGGAATTATAACACCCCTCACTACAGATAGAGACTGAAAAACTGCTCCCCAGTGAAGCCTTAAATAAGTTTGGTCTTCATTATTCAATGTTTTGCATCAAGATGGCGGGGAGGTAAGCCAGTATAAAGAGATGAGGGTGGAGCAAGAGCCTGCAGGTCATTCCAGGTGAGGTAGTATGATAGGCAGATGGCAAGTAGAGTAGAGATAATGCCGGAATCTGGTAGGTGATCAGTGGAAGTGACAAAGGCTGAAAATAGTAGAATCTGATAGGAAAGGAAGACGGGGGAGGGGAAAACTTTCAGATGTGAGCTGCTGGGGGAGGGGGGTTACGGTCAACAGCCCACCCTTGCATTTCTTATGACCTGCATTGGTTATTGTTCTTGTGTTAAAATGCTTTTGTGGAATTATGGTAGTAAGTTCCAGTTCATTTATTGTTGCGTTTTAGCTTGGGTTATACAATTACTCACTTGTGTATTTGTGAGCCATCCTAACTGTAACCAGGGTGTGTGATGGTCACCTGCCCCGTCTGTGTGAGACTGACTGGGTTCACTCTCCGGGTCATGGTGCCCGGTCTGTTTTGTGTTTATTACATATAAAATTATGAAAAGGAAGATAAGATAGAGGCAGGAAAGTTGTTTCTACTGGTAGTTGGGACTAGAACTAGGGGACATAGCCTCAAGATTTGGGGGAGTAGATTTAAGATGGAGATGAGGAGGAACTGTTTTTCCCAGAGAGTGGTGAATCTGTGAAATTCTCTGCCCAATGAAGCAGTGGAGGCTACCTCAGTAAATATATTTAAGACAAGGTTGGATAGATTTTTGCATAGTAGGGGAATTAAGGGTTATGGGGAAAAGGCAGGTAGGTGGAGATGAGTTCATGACCAGATCAGCCATGATCTTATTGAATGGTGGAGCAGGCTTGACGGGCCAGATGGCCTACTCCTGCTCCTATTTCTTGTATTCTTATGATCTTATGTCATTATGGACCAAATGCTTGCCACAGTGTGTTTTTCTAACTGGGAATTCATTTTGTCCCAGATTAAGGACTCTAGTAATTTCCTGCCGTTACCTTGGTAAAAATATAGCCTGTATTTAATAAATTGATCTCTGCAGTACAGATCCTGGATATTGAACTTTTTGCTGTTGGACTCCAGCCATATTATCTGCCAAGGGAGATCTCACATGCAATTGTGGTTGTTGTGTACATCCCTCCCTCTGCCAACCCAACATCGGCGTGTAACATCATTTACACTGTTGGGCACAGGAGTACATTCAGCCAGAGACTCATTCCACCGGGATGCAGCACTGAGCGTCATAGGAAGTCATTCCTGCCTGTGGCCATCAAACCTTGCAGCTCCTCCCTTGGAGGGTCGGACACCCTGGGCCAATGGGCTGGTCCTGGACTTATTTCCATCTGGCATGGTTTACATATTAATATTTGATTGTTTGTGGTTTTGTATTGCTATGTTTGTACTCTGTTCTTGGTTGGTGCAACTGTAACGAAACCTAATTTCCCTCGGGATCAATAAAGTACGTCTATCTATTTATCTATCTATCCCATATTTAAAGGATACTTAAGAGTCAGAGACATCCAGCATGTATACTGGCTTTTCAGCCGAACTTTAACTCATCAGTGCTAACCTAGTTGCCTACCTGAGCTAGACCTGTTTGCATGTATTTGGCTCATATCCCTCTCAAGCTTTCCCATCCACCTACTTCTGTCCGTAATCAGGCCTGGAAACAATTCTAATTTGAGTGCTGCCATCTTATCGTCTTTTCTCTACCTATTTTATGGGTCATTTTAAAATCATAATATTGGCAGCATTTTCTTGTCCAGTGTCAAAAGGTGAAAAATTCTCGTTATTATCTCAACCATGCCTTGTACCTTTATTAAGATGATCTTTTGGTCCATTAAGAGCTCTACTCTTTCCCCTTTTATTCTCTTATTACCCTTAGATAGGCACAGGGATGAAAGAAAAAATGGAGGGCTATGTGGGAGGGAAAGATTAACTTGAGTAGGTAAAAGAGTAGGTTAAAGAGTTGGCACAACATTGCAGACTGATGGGCCTGTACTGTGCTGTACTGTTTTATGTTTCATGTATAGAAGTTGGTATTCCTTTTCTCAAAGTCTTGTTGCACTTCATTTTTTAAAATTTCCCTTCGCTTGATTCTCGCTTCAAAAGCTGAAGTTTATTTTCCTGTTTCGTCCTAATCGATGAAGAAGAAAGGTTAATCGAACTTCTAAAGCTGCATTGTCCTTTGTTGTTTCTAACTTTGCTATGTGCATCACCAGTATCGGTACTATCCTCCGAACTCCTATCACTTGTTCATTGTTTTAACTCATTTCTGCTTTCTGATTGTTTCTTGATCTTTGACTTTTGTCCTTTTTCATAACTATTGTTATATGGATTAATGTTATCCAATTCTGCTCCCACTGCTACCTACTACACTTGATCAATTACCTTCCTCTGAATCAACTCCAGACTGCAAAGGAAACACAGAACATAGTGATCAAGCAACACACGAAGGGTCTCGGCCTCAAGCGTCGACTGTGCCTCTTCCTGGAGGTGCTGCCTGGCCTGCTGCGTTCACCAGCAACTTTGGTGTGTGTTGCTTGGGTTTCCAGCATCTGCAGAATTCCTCGTGTTTACATAGTGATCAACATGCTTTCTTGAGTGTACTTCAGGAAATTACTCCTCCTCTCTGCCCTTTAAACTGCTGTTCCCAATGGCCATGTGCTATAGAGGGTGACTGACATGCCAATTTTACCACACTTGTCTCCTTACCTCTGCCTGGACTTGCAGTTGTTGTCTTAGCATTCTTCTTCCTTGAACTGGCACCACTTTTAAGAACTGCCATAAAAAGCACAAACACAAGCCTTGTGATTAATCAATGGCATGGCCACATCAGTCACTGTGTCATTTTATACAGCCAATTAATGGAGACACAAGATGCTGGAATGTAGAGTAAATAATACAAAGTGCTGGAGGAACTTAGTGGGGCAGGCATCATCTGTGGAGGGAAATAGGTCGAGGCGATTCATGTGTTCTTGGTACTGAGGTCAACAAAGTTAAAAGCACCAAGTTTCAAAGAAAGAGCATGGCCAAGAAAGCTCACCAACATCTCTACTTCCTCAGGAAGCCAAAGAAATTCGGCATATCCCTGTCGACCCTCATCAAGTTTTATTGATGCATCATAGAAAGCATCTGATATGGAGTCAACATGCCTTGACTCTGGCCATAACAGATCCATAACTCCTGGAAAGTAATGTCACATGTAGATGGGGTCATAGAGTCATTGAGAAGTACAGCACAGAAGCAGGCCCTTCAGCCCATCTAGTCCATGCCAAAACATTTAAACTGCCTAATCCCATCGACTTGCACTGGAATGATAGCCCTCCATATCCCTACTATCCATGTATCTACCCAAACTTCTTTTAAACTTTGAAATCGAACTCCAGTGTACCACATGTACTGGCAGCTCGTTCCACATGCTCAAGGCCCCTCAGTGAAGAAGTTTCCCTTCATGTTCCTGTTAAACCTTTCACCTTTCACACTTAACTAATGACCTCAGGTTGTAGTCCAATGTAAAGTCAGTGGTAAAAAACCTCCTTGCATTTACTTTATCTATAGGGTCATAAAGAGAGCTTTTGGCACATTAGTCTTCATAAATCAAAGTACGGAGTACAGGAGATCGGATGTTATGTTGAAGTTGTATAAGATGTTGCTGAGGTCTAATTTAGAGTATTGTGTATAGTTATGGTCACCTTCCCACAGGAAAGATCTCATCTCTGGAATCAACCTGGTGAACCTCCTCTGCACTGCCTCCAAAGCCAGTATATCCTTCCTAGAGTAAGGAGACCAGAACTGCATGCAGTAGTCCAGATGTGGCCTCATCAGTACCCTGTACAGTTGCAGCATAACGTCCCTGCTCTTAAATACAATCCCTCCAGCAATGAAGGCCAACGTTCCATTTGACTTCTTGATAGCCTGTTGTACCTGCAAACCAACCTTTTGTGATTCATGCACAAGCACTCCCAAGTCCTTCTGCACAGCAGCATGTTGTAATTTTTTACTATTTAAATAATAATCTGCTTTTCCATTTTTCCTTCCAAAGTGGATGGCCTCGCATTTACTAACATTGTACTCCATCTGCCAGACCCTTACCCACTTACTTAACCTATCTATATCTCTCTGCAGACTCTCCGTATCTTCTGCACAATTTGCTTTCCCAGTCAATTTAATATCATCAGCAAACTTAGATATACTACACCTGGTCCCCTCTTCTAGATCGTTAATGTATACCGTGAACAGTTCTAGGCCCAGCACCGACCCCTGTAGAACATTGCTCACCACTGATTGCCAACCAGAGTAACACCCATATATACCAACCCTCTATTTTCTATTAGTTAACCAATTCTCTAACCATGCTAATACATCACCACCAACTCTATGCATCCTTATCTTATGGATAATTCTTTTATGTGGCGCCTTACCGAATGCCTTTTGGAAATCCAAGTAAATAATGTCTATCTGTTCCTCTCTATCCACAGTGCTCATTATATCCTCAAAGAACTCTTGTAAGTTCGTCAAACAGGATCTGCCTTTGCTGAATCCATGCTGCATCTGCCTAATGGGTCCATTTCTTTCCAGATGCCTATTTCTTCTTTTATGATAGCTTCAAGCATTTCCCAAACTACAGATGTTAAACTAACTAGCCTATAGTAACCTGCCTTTAGCCTACATCATTTTTTTGAACAGTGGCGTGACATTCTGCCGGGACCTGCTCAGCGTCCAGAGAATTTTGGTAAATTATCATCAATGCCTCAGCTATAACTTCTGCCATTTCTTTCAGTACCCTGGGATACATCCCATCAGAACCAAGTGACTTATCTATCTTCAGGCCCACAAGTTTGCTCAGCACTACCTCTTCAGTGATAGCCATTGTATTGAGCTCCTCACCTCCAATCGCATCCATAGCATCTTTCTTTGGCACGTTAGACATGTCCTCCACTATGAAGCCAAAACAAAGCCTCTGCCATTTACTCATTACTCAATATCAATTCCCCCTTCTCATCCTCCAAGGGACCTACATTCACTTTAGCTACCCTTTTCTGCTTCATATAATTATAAAAGTCTTTAATATCTGTTTTTTATATTATGTGCTAGTTAATTTTCAAAATCTAGCCTCTCTCTTTATTGCCCACTTAATGGTACTTTGTTACTTTTTAAAGTTTTCCCAGTCTTCCAGTTTCCCACTACTCTTGGCGACTTTGTATGCACGAGTTTTTAGCTTGATGCCCTCCTTTCTTTGCTTAGTTATCCAAAGCTGGCTCTGTCCGCCATGAGTGTCCTTGCTTCTAATTGGAATATACTTTTGAGCACCGTGAAAAATCTCTTTGAAAGTCTCCCAGTGTTCCTCAACTTTCCCACCATATAGCCTGTGTTCCCAGTCTACACTAACCAAATCCTCCTTCATCCCATTGTGGTCTTATTGTTTAGGCATAATACACTGGTTTTCAATCGAACTGTTGCACCCTCCATTTGTATGAGAAATTCAATCATACTGTCATCACTCTTTCCAAGAGGATTGCTCACTGCAAGATCACTAATTTTACCTGTCTCATTGCATAGGACCAGATCTAAGATAACACATTCCCTTGCAGTTTTAGTAACATGCTGTTCAAGAGAGCCATCATGGATGCACTCTATGTAGTCCTCCTGAAGACTACCTTCACCAACTTGATTCACCCAATCTATGTGCAAGTTAAAGTTCCTGCTGTACCATTCTTACATGCCTCAGATATTTCTCTGTTTATTGCCTGTGCCACTGTAATGTTATTATTCGGTGGCTAATAGACAACTCCCACCAGTGATTTTTTTCTCTTTACTATTCCTAATCTCTACCCAGATGGCTTCAACATTCTGCTCCTTAGATCTTAAATTGTCTATCACTATCACCCGGATATCACTCTTAAGAGTGCTACCCCACCTCCCTTACCTTCCTGTCTATCTTTCCATATTATCAGTCCTGAACCTGAAGGAGAACTTCTTTACTCAGAGGGGGTAAGAGTGTGAAATGGACTGCCAGAAGACATGATAGATGTAGATTCAATTGTAATGTTTAAGAGAATTTTGGTTAGCTAAATAGAATGGAGGGATATGGAGGTCTATGGCCCAGTTATAGAAAGATGGAACAAGTCAAAAAAAAGTTTGGCACAGACTAGATGGGCTGAAAGGCCTGTTTCTGTGTCCCTTTGGTTCTAGGAGCATATTTTTGAGTGCTTTGAGAGGTTGTTAATGTCGCAAATCAACTCTTCCCTTCGAGATAACCTGGATCCCATTCATTTGCCTTTCATCTCAACGGGTTAACAGATGACAACATTTCACTGATTCTCCACTTTGTTTGGACTGATAACAGTCATATATATGGCAGGCAGCTTTTCAATGACTACAGCTCAGCATTCAACACAATCACACCTCCAAACATCACCAGGATTCCAAGACATGGGACTCTGCAAATTACTTTGCAACTTGATCCTTGTCTTCCTCATGGGCAGGCTTCAATCAGTAACAATGCCCATTAACACAGGCACACCACAGGGGTAGACATTTATCCCTCTGCTCTATGGTCAAGCACAAATGCAATATCATCAACAAATTCAGTGATGACAGCAGTGTTGTTGGCTGAATCATAGGTGATGACAAGTCAGTGTACAGGAATAGGATAGAATGGCAGGATGAATCGTACGTAGTGATGAGTCAGTTTACAGGAATGGGATAGAATGGCTGGCTGATTAACTAGTTGAATCATAGTCAGCATCATGAGTGAACACAGAACATTACACGTAGTACACGGAAGATGAATTTGCATCACAGTTACAGATTGGCATATATGGCATTGTGGGCATCACTGATTCATGGTTTGAAGAAGATTATAGCTGGGAGCTTAATGACCAGGGATATACATTGTATTGAAAGGACATGTAGGTAGGCAGAGGGGGTGATAAGGCTCTGTTGGTAAAAAATGAAATCAAATCATAAAAAAGAGGTGACATAGGGTTGGAAGATGTTGAATCATTGTTGGTAGAGTTAAGGAACTGCAAGGGTAAAATGACCCTGATGGGAGTTATATACAGACCCTCAAATAGTAAAGATGTGGTCTACAAACTAAACAGATTGGAGGATTGTGACTAGTGGTGTCCCACAAGGATCTGTTCTGGGACCTCTACTTTTCGTGATTTTTATTAACGACCTGGATGTGGGGGTAGAAGGGTGGGTTGGCAAGTTTGCAGACGACACAAAGGTTGGTGGTGTTGTAGATAGTGTAGAGGATTGTCAAAGATTGCAGAGAGACATTGATAGGATGCAGAAGTGGGCTGAGAAGTGGCAGATGGAGTTCAACCCGGAGAAGTGTGAGGTGGTACACTTCGGAAGGACAAACTCCAAGGCAGAGTACAAAGCAAATGGCAGGACACTTGGCAGTGTGGAGGAGCAGAGGGATCTGGGGGTACATGTCCACAGATCCCTGAAAGTTGCCTCACAGGTGGATAGGGTAGTTAAGAAAGCTTATGGGTTGTTAGCTTTCATAAGTCGAGGGATAGAGTTTAAGAGTCGCGATGTAATGATGCAGCACTATAAAACTCTGGTTAGGCCACACTTGGAGTACTGTGTCCAGTTCTGGTCGCCTCACTATAGGAAGGATGTGGAAGCATTGGAAAGAGTACAGAGGAGATTTACCAGAATGCTGCCTGGTTTAGAGAGTATGCATTATGATTAGAGATTAAGGGAGCTAGGGCTTTACCCTTTGGAGAGAAGGAGGATGAGAGGAGACATGATGGAGGTGTACAAGATAATGAGAGGAATAGATAGAGTGGATAGCCAGCGCCTCTTCCCCAGGGCACCACTGCTCAATACAAGAGGACATGGCTTTAAGGTAAGCGGTGGGAAGTTCAAGGGGGATATTAGAGGAAGGTTTTTTACTCAGAAAGTGGTTGGTGCGTGGAATACACTGCCTGAGTCAGTAGTGGAGGCAGATACACTAGTGAAGTTTAAGAGACTACTAGACAGGTATATGGAGGAATTTAAGGTGGGGGCTTATATGGGAGTCAGGGTTTGAGGGTCGGCACAACATTGTGGGCCGAAGGGCCTGTAATGTGCTGTACTATTCTATGTTCTATGTTCTAAAACGGAGATTGAAAATACATGCCAAAAGGCCAATGTTATGATCATCATGGGGGATTTCAATATGCAGGTAGATTGGGAAAATCAAGTTGGTGCTGGACCCCAAGAGGGGGAATTTCTAGAATGCCTATGAGATGGCTTTTTATTGCAGCTTGTAGTAGAGCCCACTATGGATCAGCTATTCTGGATTTGGCATTGTGCAATGAAACGGAATTGATTAGAGAGCTTAAGGTAAAAGAACCCTTATGGGCTAGTGATCATAATATGATGGAATTCATTCTGCAAATTGAGAAGGAGAAGCTAAAGTCAGAGGTATCAATATTATAGTGGAGTAAAGGGAATTACAGTAAGAGGAGCTGGACAAAATTGATTGGAAAAAACACTGGTAGGGATGATGGTATAGTAAAAATGGCTAGAAGTTCTGGAAGCAGTTTGGAAGGCACGGGATATACAGTATACATCCCAAAGAGGAATAAGTATCCTAAAGGCAAGATGACACAACTGTGGCTAACAAGAGAAGTCAAAGCCAATATAAAAGCCAAACAGAGGACATATAATAGACCAAAAATTAGTGGCAAGTTAGAGAACTAGGAAGCTTTTACAAACCATCAGAAGACAACTAAAAGTCATTAAGAAGATAAAGATGGAATACAAAGGTAAGCTAGCCAATAATATTAAAGAGGATACCAAAAGTTTCTTCAGATACTTAAAGTGTAAAAGAGAAGCGAGAATAGATATTGGATCCCTCAAAAATGATGCTGGAAAAGTACCAATGGGTGATGAGGAAATGGTGGATGAACTAAATAAGCATGTTGTATCAGTCTTCACTATGGAAAAGACTAGCAGTATGTCACAAGATTGAGTGCGTGAGAGGGCAAAGTGTGAGGCTGCCATTACTAGGGAGATGGTTCTTGGGAAACTGAAAGGCCTGAAATTTAAGTCATATGGAACAGACGGCATATACTAAAAAAGGTGGCCGAGGAGATTGTGGAGGCATTAGCAAATATCTTTCTAGAACTGATTGACTCTGGCATGGTTCCAGTGGAATAGAAAATTGCAAATGTCACTCCACTCTTCAAGAAACGAAAAAGCAGAAGAAAGGAGTATCATAAGCAAGGCAGATGAACTTAGAGCGTGGATCAATACGTGGAATTCTGATGTTGTGGCCATTATAGAGACTTGGATGTTTCAGGGGCAGGAATGGCTGCTGTGTATGCTGGGCTTTCGATGTTTCAAAGAGCACAGGGAGGGAAACAAAAGAGATGGTAGTGTGGCATTTCTAATTAGGGATAAATCACAGCTGCACAAAAGGAGGCAGTAATGGAGGAATAGTTGACTGAGTCATTATGGGTAGAAGTCAGAAACAGGAAGTGGGCAATAACTCTAATGGGTGTTTTTTTTTATAGATCCCCCAATAGTAACAGAGACATCGAGGAGCAGATAAGGAGGCAAATTCTGGAATGGTGCAATAATAGTACGGTTGATGTGATGGGTGATTTTAACTTTCCTAATATTGATTGGCATCTCCTGAGTGTAAGGGGTTTAGACAGGGTGAAATTTGTTAGGTGTGTTTAGGAAGGTTTCCTGATGCAATTTGTAGATACACCAACTAGAGGAGTGGCTTTACTTGATCTGGTCGTCGCGGCTATCCCTTGAGGTCGAAGATGATGGTCTTCATTCTGTTGATCTACTTATGGGCTCTCAAGTCCAACCTTGCCTTTGAAAGTTCTTCTGCATTCAGGACAGGTAGTTCCAGATGGCAGATCGGGCTTTGGTTGTTGCTGTCTCTCTTTCCATTTTCCTCTAATTCTGCACATCTATTGGCTTTGAAAGTTGCTGATCCTTCTCGGATGATGGCTTGCCAGAGTTTCCTGTCCTTGGCATTGATTTCCCAATTGTTGATGTCGATGTTACATCTCTTCATGTTGGCTTTTAAGACGTCTTTGAATCTCTTCTGTTGTCCGCCTCTTTTACATTTGCCTTCTTTAAGCTGGGAGTAGAAGATTTGTTTCGGCAGACGTTCGTCTTTCATCTGAACAACATGACTGTTCCATTTTAGTTGGTTCTTGATGACGTAAGCTTCAATGCTTGTTGTTTTTGCTTCACTTAGCACACTGACGTTGGTTCTTCTATCTTCCCAGCTGATATTTAAGATGTTCAGAGTATTGGGAAATGAACTGGTCAGGTGTCAGATCTCTCAATGGGAGAGCATTTTGGAAATAGTGATCACAACTCTACCTCCTTTACCATAGCGCTGGAGAGGGATAGGGACAGACAATTTGGGAAAACATTTAATTGGGGTAGGGGGAAATATGATGCTACTAGGCAGGAACTTGAGAACATAAATTGGGAGCAGATGCTCTCAGGGAAATACACGGCAGAAATGCGGCAAATGTTCAGGGAACATTTGTGCGGTGTTCTGCCGAGGTATATTCCATTGAGGAATGGACAGGATGGTAGGGTAAAAGAACCATGGTGTACAAAGGATGAAGAAAATCTAGTTAAGAAGAAAAGAAAAGCTTACAAATGGTTCAAGAAACTAGGTACTGTTAGAGCTCTAGAAAATTACAAGGGTGCCAGGAAGGAGCTCAAGAATGGAATTAAGAGAGCAAAAGAGGCCATGAGAAGGACTTGGACAGCAGGATTAAGGTAAACTCCAAGGTATTCTACAAGTATGTGAAGAGCAAGAGGATGGGCCGTGTGAGAATAGGACCAACCAGGTGCGATAGTGGAAATGTGTGCATGGAGTGGAGGTCCTTAATGAATACTTTGCTTCAGTATTCAACAGTGAAAAGGACCTTGGCAATTGTGGGGATGACTTACAGCAGAATGAGATGCTTGAGCGTATAGACATTAAGAAAGAGGATGTGCTGGAGCTTTTGAAAGGTATTAAGTTAGGTAAGTCGCTGGGACCAGTCAAGATACCCCAGACTACTGGGGAATCAAGAGAGGAGATTGTTGAGCCTCTGTCGATGATCTTTGCATCACCAATAGGGTTGGGAAAGGTATCAGAGGATTGAAGGGTTGTAAACATTATTTCCTTGTTCAAGAAAGGGAGTAGAGATAATCCAGAAAATTAAGATCATAAGATCATAAGACCATAAGACATAGGAGCAGAATTAGGCCATCTGGCCCATCGAGTCTGCTCCACCATTCAATCATGGCTGATCTTTATTCCTTCTCCTCCTCAACCCCAGTTCCTGGCCTTCTCCCTGTAACCTTTGATGCCATGTCCAATCAAGAACCTATCAATCTCTGCCTTAAATACACCTAATGACCTGACCTCTATAGCTGCATGTGACAACAAATTCCACAAATTCACCATCCTTTGGCTAAAGAAATTACTCCGCATCTCTGTTTTGAAAGGACACCCCTCTAACCTGAGGCTGTGCCCTCTTGTCCTAGACTCTCTCACCATGGGAAACATCCTTTCCACATCTATTCTGTCTGGGCCTTTCAACATTCAAAAGGTTTCAATGAGATCCCCCCGCCCCATCCTTCTGTATTCCAGCGAGTACAGATCCAGAGCTATCAAACATTCATAGAACATAGAATAGTACAGCACAGTACAGGCCCTTTGGCCCACAGTGTTGTGCCGACCCTCAAACCCTGCCTCCCATGTAACCCCCCACCTTAAATTCCTCCATATACCTGTCTAGTAGTCTCTTAAATTTCACTAGTGTATCTGCCTCCACCACTGACTCTCTGAGTAAAAAAACCTTCCTCTAATATCCCCCTTGAACTTCCCATCCCTTACCTTAAAGTCATGTGCTCTTGTATTGAGCAGTGGTGTCCTGGGGAAGAGGCGCTGGCTGTCCACTCTGTCTATTCCTCTTAATATCTTGTATACCTCTATCAAGTCTCCTCTCATTCTCCTTCTCTCCAAAGAGTAAAGCCCTAGCTCCCTTAATCCCTGATCATAATCCATACTCTCTAAACCAGGCAACATCCTGGTAAATCTCCTCTGTACCCTTTCCAATGCTTCCACAGCCTTCCTATAGTGAGGCGACCAGAACTGGATACAGTACTCCAAGTGTGGCCTAACCAGAGTTTTATAGAGCTGCATCATTACATCGCGACTCTTAAACTCTATCCCTCGACTTATGAAAGCTAACACCCCATAAGCTTTCTTAACTACCCTATCTACCTGTGAGGCAACTTTCAGGGATCTGTGGACATCTACCCCCAGATCCCTCTGCTCCTCCACACTACCAAGTATCCTGCCATTTAGTCTGCCTTGGAGTTTGTCCTTCCAAAGTGTACCACCTCACACTTCTCCGGGTTGAACTCCATCTGCCACTTCTCAGCCCACTTCTGCATCCTATCAATGTCTCTCTGCAATCTTCGACAATCCTCTACACTAGTGGTCACCAACCTTTTTAAGCCCAAGATCCCCTACCTCGACCTTAGTGAAAGGCAAGATCTACCTACTAAATCGTAGTAGGTAAAACTAATTCAAACAAGAAAACACTTTAACTAGCATATCTTCCTTTAAGAATATTACAATACTTCACACCTTTAATTCTAAGTTTCATTATTTAATTTTATTTCAACATGAAAAATATACGAATAAAAATTGACTGTTGCACTCAGTGTGATGACTGGGGCTGAATACTTATTGCTAGTTCCCTGAAATTTGGCTCATAACTACAGACAGCCAGTCTGAGACAGTCTGTGAGGTGTCTGTCAGTAAGACAGCTCCTGTACTTAGATTTAATAATTTTCATCTGTGAAAGTGCAATTTTACGTAGGTAAGTTAACCCAAAGTAGGCACTGACTCTTAGTGCTATAAAACCAACGCGCACACTGCGCATTGCTGGGGCCCCATCAGTAGTAATTGCCACCAGTTTGTGAATGGGGTTGTCATTTTCACGGATATATTTTTTAAACTCATTGTAAATATCCTCACCCCTTGTTCTCTCCTTTAATTGCAAAAGAGTGAGGAAGTCCTCTGTTGTAAAATCCTGGAAAGCCATTCTGACAAATACAACAAGCTGAGCTGTTTGCATTACATCCAGAGATTCATCGAATTGTAGTGAAAAATACCCACGTCCTCTGACAGTGACTCTACCCTCCTTGTTACTGTTGCAGGGCCAAGCGGTACATTATGTATTGCGATTGTGATGTCGTTCTTGTTTTTAAAGTCATTAAAAACAGTCTCTGTGGTAATGGTCATTGCTTCCTTGAATAAATCACCATCTGTAAAAGGCTTCTTGTGTTTACCCAAAAGGTGACTTACACGAAATGATGCTTCAATAGCAACCTTATTTTGAGCAGCATGTTTTATGAAAAATGATTGCTGAGCCTTCAACCCCGATTTCAGCTCCTCAACTTTCCAGGCACGAATTGCGCTCTTTGGGGGGTGGGTGTCTTTAAATTTCTGGTGGTTGATGTAGCGGTGCTGCTCCAGATTCCCTCTTTTAGTCAGTGCTTGTGTTTGGTGGCACAACTTACATACACACTTGTCTTTCACCAAGGTAAATAGAAATTCCTCTTCCCATTCTGGATGGAATTTGTACGTTTTCGCCTTCTTTCATGGAGCCTCCACTATGCTATCAGGATATCACGAGCGAGTGCTGTATATTGATGTTTGCGACAGTCTGTACTCTTATCCAATGGTCCCCAACCTCCGGGCCGCGAAGAATGCAGCGGTACAGCTGTGGCCGGAACGCATCCAGCACATCTTTAAGAAAAAAAAGCCAAAATAAACAAGCTAATTAATTAGGTGCCGCCCGGCACGTAAATATCGGCCCAGATCAGAGGCGACACAATCGGCAATCACCTCTGATCTGGGCCAACATTTACGTGCTAGGCGGCACCTAATTAATTAGCTTGTTTATTTCGGCTTTTTTCTTAAAGATGTGCTGGGCACGTTCCGACTAGCATTGTACTGCTGCATTCTTCGCGGCCCGGTGGTTGGGGACCACTGCGTATCTAATCTAATTGGTCACTTTTTTGCGGCACAAGCTACGCTGAAAATGCTGTTCATGGCGGGGATGCTACACTCATGCGCACTGGGCCACTGGGCAGAAAGAACGGAACTAAAACACCGCAACCTGGAAACAATCTCTCTTTACAAACAGCTTTGTAGCAAAAGTATTGCTATATTACAATTATCCTAATTAGTATTACTTATTTTTATAATGCTCACATTACAAAAGTATTTGTGTATTTATTTTTGATTTTTTCCGGGATCTACTGGGAAAGTCTCAAAGATCGAGCAGTCGATCGCAGTTGATGGGTTGGTGACCCCCTACTCTACACTATCTACAACACCTCATATGATAACCCTTTAATTCCTGGAATCATCCTTGTGAACCTCCTCTGCACCCTCTCCAATGCCAGCACATCTTTTCTGAGATGAAGGGCAAAAAACAGGTCGTCGTCGTGGCTATCCCTCGAGGTCGAGGATGATGGTCTTCATTACAGAGCAAAGATGCCCGTGCGTGTATTTGTTTAACGTCGACTTGATATTGCACTCCAAGAAGCACACAATACTTCACAAATCAACTAACTGATTCCAATGGCATAGAAACCACGACAATTGGAGCCGATGGATTTGTTGCAGCCTTCATCCGCCTTCACAGCCGTTGAGTTCGAAGTAACTTCGTCCGCCTGTTCCACCGTTGAGGTCTTGGTTGGATTGTTCTTTGTCAGGGACCTCACCCTTGACCTTACCGCCATGGGTGACCCTACCAGGAGCATAGCTCCAGACGGCATCGCTCTCGGGATCTCAGGACCACACAAGCTTCTCCATTGCGACAAGGTGACAATCCATGGAGAACTCTACATATTGATTAAGGAAACTTTCCTGAAAATATTTGACAATCTCTAGGCCATTCAATCCTTTTATAGTATAGGAGTCTCGGTCAATATGTGTGAAGTTAAAATCATGTTACACAACCTTATTCTTTTGCAAAAGTCTGCTATCTTTCTACAAACTTATCCCTCTAAATCCTTCTGACAACAGGGAGGTCTATAAATATAATCCCAGGAATGTGCTCATCCTTTCTTATTCCTCAGTTCCAGACAAATAGACTCAATAGATGAGCACTCCAGTCTGTCCTCTCCACCGCGACAAGGTGACAATCCACGAAGAAGGCAAAAAACAGGTAGATGGAGCTCAGAAAAATAGAGGGCTATGGGTAACCCTAGGTAATTTTTAAGGTAAGGACATGTTCAGCACAGCTTTGTGGGCCAAAGGGCCTGTATTGTGCTGTAGGTTTTCTATGTAAAACTGTTCACAATACTCAAGGTGAGGCCTCACCAGTGCCTTTTAGAGCCTCAGCATCACCAATAGGTACCTGTCCAATACTCAGGAATTGCAAACTGATGACTAAAACAAACAGTAATAATTCATATAAATTATGGTTACTTTTCAGAAATGCTGTCTGTCTAAAATTCTCCTCAGTTTAATGGGAACTTTTAAAACATGCTTTCTTGGAAATGTGAAGTGATTTATTTGGTGTGTTTCCTTACCCGAATCTTCAGGCAGTTGTGGTGTAGTTGTGCCTGCTTTCGTACCTGCAGTGAAATAGTAACACCTGAAATATTAATGCAATAATTGACGAACAGATTTCACACCCTTCTCTCACTGAGCAGGCATCGGTCTCCATGCTAATCTCAAACAAGAGAAAATCTTTAGATGGATATCCAAGTAACACACACAAAATGCTGAGGGAACTCATTAGGCCAGGCAGTCTGTGGCCTTGTCTACTGTTTCGATGAGGCCACACTCAGGTTGGAGGAGCAACACCTTATGTTCTGTCTGGGTAGCCTTCAACCTGATGGAATGAACATTGATTTCTCAAACTTCCGGTAATGTTCCCTTCCCCTCACCATACCTCTTTCCCTTTTCCCTCACTCATCTTATCTCTTTACCTCCTCATCACTTCCCTCTGGTGCTCCTCCCCCTTTTCCTTCTTCCAAGGCTTCTGTCCTCTCCTATTAAATTCCCCTTCTCCAGACCTGTATCTCTTTCACCAATCACCCCTTCCCTCTCGCAGTTCACCTATCACCTTGTGGTTCTTCCTCCTCTCCCTCTACCTTCTAACTCTGACTCCTCATCTTTTTTTCTCTACTCCTGATGAAGGGTCTCGGCACAAAACTTCCACTGCTGGCCTGCTGAGTTCCTCCAGCGTTGTGTGTTGTTCAATGCTGATCTTACAAGTCTCCATGTAAATATCATCATGACAATTTTATGCAGTTGCTTTTAGTTATGGTTTTATTAACCAGTTCAAGCATTTTTAACAATTGCAAGCAAGCTTGCAGCAGCATTTAAACCAGCTGGAAAAATGGGTTGAAAAATAGCAGCTGGAATTTAATATAGTGAAGTGAGATGTTGCACTTTGGAAGGAGAAACCAGAGTAGTCTTACAAGGTGCACGGTAGGGCACTGAGGAGTGCAGTAGAACAGAGGGATCTGGGAATACAGATCCAGAATTCCTTGAAAGTGGTGTCACAGGTAAATAGGATCATAAAGAGAGCTTTTGGCACATTGGCCTTCATAAATCAGGACACTGAGTACGGAGCTGAGGTGTTATGTTGAAATTGTATAAGACATTGGTGAGGCCTATTTTGCAGTATCCTGTGTACCTACAGGAAAGATATCAATAAGACTGAAAGAGGGCAGAAAATGGTGCTTATTTAAAGGAGAGCTTCATGGACGTTTGGTGTCATTTGGGTGCCAATTAGAGATGGGACCAGCGCAGCGAGGAGCAAATAAAAGTACTGAAGTGACAAGTGCAGCTGCCATTGTTGGGATTGGGCCAGTGGTGAGAGTGGGAGCGTCAAGCTTTGGCTCAAAGGAGGCTTTGGCTGGAAGAGGCATAGGCTTTAGGTAAGTTTCTGTTACATTTCCCTTTTTTCTTGCTGTGTCAGGGGTACTTAGTGTAGTTTAAATGGCCATTGCCATTTAAACTTGGAGTCCTGGGAGACTCAGAGACTCCCAGGGAACTACATCTGCGTGAACCTGGTCTCAACATATTTATGTAGTCATAAAGAAGGCAAGACAGTGGCTATAGGAGTATGAAGAGATTTGGCATGTCAACAAATGCACTCAAGAGCATTCTGACAGGCTGCATCACTGTCTGGTACTGCACAGGACCAAAAGAAACTGCAGAGGGTTGTAAATCTAGTCAGCTCCATCTTAGGTACTCGCCTACAAAGTACTCAGGACATCTTCAGGGAGTGGTGTCTCAGAAATGCAGCGTCTATTATTAAGGACCTCCAGCACCCAGGGCATGCCCTTTTCTCACCGTTACATCAGGTAGGAGGTACAGAAGCCTGAAGGCACACACTCAATGATTCAGGAACAGCTTCTTCCCCTCTGCCATCCGATTCTTAAATGGAATTGAACCCTTGGACATTACCTCACTACTTTCAATATACGGTATTTCTGCTTTTTGCATGATTTTTAGTCTATTCAATATACATATATTGTAATTTATTATTATTATTTTTATTTTTTTCTTCTATATTATGAATTGCATTGAACTGCTGCTGCTAAGTTAACAAATTTCACATCACATGCCGGTGATAATAAACCTGATTCTGATCTGTGGAGATCTGGAGCAGCAGCTGGTTGACTTTCAGCTTGTATGGAAGAGTGAGGAGATCATTGATCAGAGTTACAGGGAAGTGGTCACTCCTAAATTGCAGGAGGTGAGTAGTTGGGTGATTATCAGGAGAAGGAATGGGAAGGTGAATAGGCAACTAGCACAGAGTACCTGTGTGGCCATTCTCCTCTATAATAAGTATACTGTTTTGGATACTATTGTGGGTTGACCTCCCAGGGGAATGCAACGAACATCAGGTTAGAGCACTGAGCATGGGTCTGTGGTGCAGAAGGAAAAGGGGGAGAAAAGGGGAGCGGTAGTGATAGGGGACTCGAGGGGAACAGACAGAAGATTCTATGTTCTTGAGCGGGACAACCAGATGGTATGTTGCCTCCCAGGTGCCAGGGTCAGGGACATCTCAGATTGCATCCACAACATTTTGGAGGGGGAGAGAGAGCAGCCAGGTGCCTTGGTACATATTGGTACCATGATATTGGAAGGAAAAGCAAAGAGGTCCTGAAGAGAGAACTTAGAGCTAGGCAGAAAGCTGAGAAGCAGGACCTCCACAGTAGCAATTTCTGGATTGCTGCCTGTGCCACGTGCCAGTGAGGGTAGAAACAGAATAATTTGGCAGATAAATGTGTGGCTGAGAAGCTGGTGCAGGGGGCAGGGCTTCAGGTTCTTGGATCATTGGGATCTCTTCTGAGGGAGGTATGACCTGTACAAGAGTGACGGGTTGCATGTGAACCTGAGGCTGTTAGGAAGGGGTTAAACTAATTTAGCAGGAGGATGGGAACCAGAGAGTAGGGACTCAGGATAGGATGGATGGTAAAAAAGAAAAGATAGCATGCAATTGGACTGTCAGAAAGGGTAGGCAGATGATAGGACAGAATTGCAGTCAGCAGGGTGAGTACCAGTGCATTAGGGATTCAGAATCAAAAAGGGTAGCAGATACAGTACTCATAGCGTTATATCTCAATGCACAGAGTAGAAGAAATAAGGTGGATGATTTTGTTGCACTTTTACAGATTATTGGGTATGATGTTGTAGCCATCACCGAATTGTGGCTGAAGGATGGTTGTAGTTGGGAGCTAAATGTCCAAGGTTACACATTGTATCAGATGGATAGGAAGGTAGGCAGAGGGGGTGGCGTAGCTCTGCTGGTAAAGAATGGCATCAAATCATTAGAAAGATGTGGCATAGGATCAGATGATGTTGTGGGCTGAGTTAAGAAACTGCAAGGGTAAAAGGACTATATATAGGCCTCCAAACAGTGGACTACAGATTACAAAGGGAAATAGAAAAGGCATGTCAAAAGGGCAATTTTATGATAGTCATGGGAGATTTTAACATGCAGGTAGATTGGGAAAATCAGGTTGGAAATGGATCCCAAGTTGAATGTCTAACAGATAACTTTTTAGAGCTGTTTGTCATTAAGCCTACTAGAGAATCAGTATATCGGATTGGGTGTTATGCAATGAACTGGAGGTGATCAGGGAGCTTAAGGTAAAGGAACCCTTAGGAAGCAGTGATCACAATATGATGAGTTCAACTTGAACTTATATAGAGAGAAAGTTAAGTCTGACATATTAGTATTTCAGTGGAGTAAAGAGAATTACAGTGGTATGAGAGTGGAGTTGACCAAAGTAAATTGGAAGATGTTGATAGGGATGACAGCAGATCAGCAATGGCTTGAGTTCTGGGAAAAATGAGGAAGGTACAGATAAATGTATTCCAAAAACAAAGAAATACTCAAATGGCAAAACAGTACAACCATGGCTGACAAGGGAAGTCAAAGCGAATGTAAAAGCAAAAGAGAGGGCATACAACAAAGCAAAAATGAGCAGGAAGTTGGAGGATTGGGAAGCTTTTAAAAACCTACAAAAAGCAACTAAAAGAATCATTAGGAGGGAAAAGATGAAATATGAAAGCAAGCTAGCAAACAATATCAAGGAGGATAGAAAAAGCTTTTTCAAGTTTATAAGAGAGATGAGAGTGGATCTAACATCGCTAGAAAACGAGGCAGGAGGAATAACAACAGGGGACAAGGAGATGGCATATGAACTGAATGAGTATTTTGCATCAGTCTTCACTGTGGAAGACACTAGCAGTGTGTCAGGTGTTGAAGGATATGAGGGAAGAGAAGTGAGTGCAGTTACTAATACAAGGGAGAAGGTAATCAAAAAGCTGAAAGACCTCAAGGAACATAAGTCACCCAGAACAGATGAACCGCACCCTAGGTTCTGAAAGAGGTAGCAGTAGAGATTGTGGAGGAATTAATAATCTGTCAAGAACCACTGGACTCCGGCAAGGTTCTAGAGAACTGGAAAATTGCAAGTGTCACTCCTGTCTTTAAGAAAAAAGGGAGGCAGCATAAAGGAAATTATAGAGCAGTTAGCCTGACCTCAGTGGTTGGGAAGAGTTTGGAGTCAATTGTTAAGGATGAGATTATGGAATACTTGGAGACACAGGATAAGTTAGGACAAAGTCAACATGGGTTCCTTATGGGAAAATCTTGCCTGACGAACCTGTTGGAATTCTTTGAGGAGATTACAAGTCTGATAGATAAAGGGGAAGTAGTGGATGCTGCATATTTGGATTTTCTGAAGGCCTTTGATAAAGTGCCGCACATGAGGCTGCTTACCAAGTTAAGAGCTCATGGTATTACAGGAAAGTTACTAGCATGGTTAGAGCACTGGTTGAGTGGGAATGAAAGGATACTTTTCAGGTTGGCTGCCAGTAACTAGTAGTGTTCTGCAGGGGTCGGTGTTGGGACTGCTTCTTTTTATATCAATTATTTAGTTGAAGTAGGTGGCTTTGTTGCCAAGTTTACAGATGATACAAAGGTTGGTGGACGGGCAGGTAGTGTTGAGACAGAAAGGCTGCAGAAAACTTAGACAGATTAGGAGAATAGGCAAGAAGGTGCCAAATGAAATACAATGTTGGAAAATGGGAAGAAATAAATAGAAACATAGAAAACCTACAGCACAATACAGGCCCTTCAGCCCACAATGCTGTGCTGAATATATACTTACTTAGAAATTACCTAAGGTTACCCATAGCCCTCTATTTTTCTAAGCTCCTTGTATCTATCCACGAGTCTCTTAAAAGATCCTATTGTATCTGCCTCCACCACCATTGCCGGCAACCCATTCCACACACTCACCACTCTCTGTGTAAAAAAAACTTAAACCTGACATTTCCTCTGTACCTACTTCCAAGCACCTTAAAACTGTGTCCTCTCCTGTTAGCCATTTCAGCCCTGGGAAAAAGCCTCTGACTCTGGATCAGCAAGTTTGCTGATGATACAAAGATTGGAGGTGTAGTAGACAGTGAGGAAGGTTTTCAGAGCCTGCAGAGGGACTTGACCATCTGGAAAAATGGGCTGAAAAATGGCAGATGGAGTTTAATACTGACAAGTGTGAGGTATTGCACGTTGGAAGGACAAACCAACGTAGAACATACAGGGTTAATGGTAAGGCACTGAGGAGTGCAGTGGAACAGAGGGATCTGGGAATACAGATACAAAATTCCCTAAAAGTGTCGTCACAGGTAGATAGGGTCGTAAAGAGAGCTTTTGGTACATTGGCCTTTATTAATCAAAGTATTGAGTATAAGAGCTGGAATGTTATGATGAGGTTGTATAAGGCATTGGTGAGGCCGAATCTGGAGTATCATGTTCAGTTTTGGTCACCAAATTACAGGAAGGATATAAATAAGGTTGAAAGAGTGCAGAGAAGGTTTACAAGGATGTTGCCGGGACTTGAGAAACTCAGTTACAGAGAAAGGTTGAATAGGTTAGGACTTTATTCCCTGGAGCATAGAAGAATGAGGGGAGATTTGATAGAGGTATATAAAATTATGATGGGTATAGATAGAGTGAATGCAAGCAGGCTTTTTCCTCTGAGGCAAGGGGAGAAAAAAACCAGAGGACATGGGTTAAGGGTGAGGGGGGAAAAGTTTAAAGGGAACATTAGTGGGGGCTTCTTCACACAGAGAGTGGTGGGAGTATGGAATGAGCTGCCAGACGAGGTGGTAAATGCGGGTTCTTTTTTAACATTTAAGAATAAATTGGACAGATACATGGATGGGAGGTGTATGGAGGGATATGGTCCGTGTGCAGGTCAGTGGGACTAGGCAGAAAATGGTTCGGCACAGCCAAGAAGGGCCAAAGGGCCTGTTTCTGTGCTGTAGTTTCTATGGTTCTATGGTTCTATATCCACACGACTAATGTCTCTCATCATCTTATACACCTCTATCAGGTCACCTCACATCCTACGCTGCTCCAAAGAGAAAAGGCCGAGTTCACTCAACCTATTCTCATAAGGCATGCTCCCCAATCCAGGCAACATCCTTGTAAATCTCCTCTGCACTCTTTCTATAGTTTCCACATCCTTCCTGTAGCAAGGTGACCAGAACTGAGCACAGTACTCCAAATGGGGTCTCACCAGGGTCCTATATAACTGCAACATTACCTCTCGGCTCTTAAACTCAATCCCAAGGTTGATGAAGACCAACGCACCATATGCCTTCTTAACAACAGAGTCAACCTGCGCAGCAGCTTTGAGTGTCCTATGCACTTTTATCCCAAGATCCCTCTGATCCTCCACGCTGCCAAAAATCCCTCTGATTCTCCAGCATATTTTCTAAATGGGGAGCAAGTCAAAAAATCTGAGTCACAAAGAGACTTGGGAGTCCTTCTGCAGAACACCCTAAAGGTTACCTGCAGGTAGAGTCAGTGGTGAGGAAGGCAAATGAAATGTTAGCATTCATTTCAAGATGTCTAGAATATAAGAGCAGGGATGTGATGCTGAGGCTTTATAAGGCACTGGTGAGGCTTCACCTTGAGTGTTGTGAACAGTTTTGGGCTCGTCATCTAAGAAAAGATGTGCTGGCATTGGATAGTCTTCACAAGGGATTCACAAGGATGATTCCAGGAATGAAAGGGTTACCATTCGAGGAACGTTTGATGGCTCTGGGCCTGTACTCACTGGAATTTAGAAGGATGAAGGGGGATCATATTGAAACCTTTTGAATGGTGAAAAGCCTAGACAGAGTAGATGTGGAAAGAATGTTTCCCATGGTGGGGAATTCTAGGACAAGTGGGCACAGCCTCAAGATAGAGGGGCATCCATTTAAAACAGAGATGTGTAGAAATTTATTTAGGTGAATTTGCGGAATTTGTTATCACAGGCAGCTGTGGAGGCCAGATCGTTGGATGTATCTAAGGCAGAGATTGAAATGTTCTTGATTGGCCACAGCATCAAAGTTTATGGGGAGAAAGCTGGGGAGTGGGGCTGAGGAGGGGAGACATAGATCAGCCAAGATTGAATGGCAGAGCTGACTCGATGGGCCAAATGGTCTCACTCTGCTCCTATGTCTGATGGAAAAAATTACAAAGATATTGCCATGACTTGAGGACCTAATGGAGAAAGATGGAATAGGTTTGGATTTTATTCCCTAGAGTGAAGGAGAATGAGGGGATATTTAATAGAAGTATACAAAATTATGAGGGGTATAAATAGGGTGAGTTTAAGCAGGCCTTTTCTGCTGAGGTTGGTTGAGACAAGAACTGGAAATCATGGGTTCGAGGTGAAAGGTGAAATGTTTCACATGAGGGGCATCTTCTTCACTTAGAGGGCGGTGAGAATGTGGTATGAACTAACAATGGAAATGGTCGATGCAGGTTCAATTGTAACATTTAAGAGAAGTTTGGATAGGTACATGGATGAAAGGGGTTTGGAGAGATATGGTCTTGGTGCAGGTGGAAGGAACTAGGCAGAAGTTCAGGTCAGCATGGACTGGATGGGCTGAAGGGATGGTTTCTATGCTGTATTATTCCTTTGTCTGTGACCCAACACCACTTCCTTCTGGACTTCAACATGCCCCAGATGATTAACAATCTCTTGATCTTCCATTTCATGGGATGGTTTTTGGGGAGAGAGAGGGGAGTTTGGGGTCTGGTTAGGTTTTAGGGACAGAGATGTGGGCATGGTTGGATATCGGGCTGTCAGACTGGCAAGAATATTGCTCAGAGTCCCATCGTCAGTGAGTCTGCAGCTCAAGGCCTGGAGTGCAGATCCTCATCCAGGGTCTTCATTTTTTGTTATTGGTGAACTTTGGGATCTTTACCCAGAATCAAAGCCCAGAGGTCGATTGTAGGTCCAAAAATTGCAGAAATTGTGGCCCAATGGCTGAAACCCTGAGTCTGGAAATCTTTGGGTCCACTGGGAAAGTTGAAGGCCCAACTTCTGTGAATCCAACAATCTGCTGGAAGCCCAAGTTCGATCCGAGTACTGGATTGAAGCCCAAAGTTCAATCGAAGGACTGAATCGAAGCCCAAAGATCGACCGGAGCACTAAATCGAAGCCCAAAGGTCGATTGGAGGACTGAATCGAAGCCCAAAGTTCAATCAGAGGACTGGATCAAAGCCCAAAGGTTGATCAGAGGTCCAGAAGTTGAGACACAATGATTAGAGCCTCCCTAGCTCTGGTGCTACTCTCTCACAAGCTCCTCTCTTTTTCAGATAAAATGCCTTGGATTTTCCTTAATCCTATTCACTGAGGACATCTCATGGCTCCCTTTGTCCCTACTAATTTCATGCTTCAGTTCTTTCCTGCTTTCTTTACATTACTTAAAGGCACTGTCCAATTTCTGCATCATGAAACTTATATGTGCTTCCTTTTCCTTTCTGACATCTCTCATCACATAAGATTCCTGAATCCTGGAATCAATCTATGGCTTCATGCATGGTTGATCGAGTCTTATCAATCTTATAGAGTTTTTTGAGGAAGTTACCAGGAAAGTTGATGAAGGCAAGGCAGTGGATATTGTCTACATGGACTTCAGAAAAGCATCTGACAAGGTCCCAGATGGGAGGTCGGTTAAGAAGATTCAGTCGCTCAGCATTCAAGATGAGGTAGTAAATAGGATTGGTCACTGGCTTTATAGGAGAAGCCACAGAGTGGTAGTAGATAGTGCCTCTCTGACTGGAGGCCTGTGCCTGGTAGAGTGCTGCAGGGATCAGTGCTGGGTCTGTTTTTGCTTGTCATTTATATAATGGTCTGGATGATAATATAGTAAACTGGACCAGCAAATTTGCATTTGTCACTAAGATTGGGGGCATAGTGGACAGTGAGGAAGGCTATCCTTGTGGCTACTGGTAATGGACAGTGAAGAAGGCTATCCCTGTGGCTATCAGTGGATAGTAAGGAAGGCTATCCTTATCTTTTCTCCAAGGAACGTGTCAGTCCTGAATTCTGATCAGCTGGTCTTTGAATGCCGCAAATGCCAGATGTGGTGTTGTCCAATAACAGCTATTTGCAATCTGTGCTCCTGCCAAAGAAAGTTGTAATTTGCCTTTCACGTAAGGATTTCACACTTTCCTCTGAGGTCCAGACTTTTCCTTATTCATATCTATCTTAAAACTTAAGGAGTTGCGAATAATGTTCCCAAAATTCTCTCCCACTGAAACTCCAATCACTGGCCAAGCTTGTTTCCCAATACAAGGTCAGGCATAGCCTTTCCACTAGTTGGACTATCTACAAACTATTTTAAGAAGGGATTCTGCCCAGCCTAAGCCTCTTGCAGTAAGGATGTCCCAATCAATACTGGAGAAGTTAAAAATCTGCTACAATTTTGTATTAAAAACCATGGGAGGCAGATCTCTTTTCCCCATGGTGGAAAACTCAAAAATGAGAGCATAGGTTTAAGGTGAAGCCGAATGTCTAAAGCAGGTTTATCAGGCAAGTTTTTAACCCAGAGAGCTTTAAGTGTCTGAAACATGCTGCTAGTGGAAGTAAAGGGAACAGGTACAAACGTAACTTTGAAAGAGACATCCAGACAGGCACATTTTTCAAGCTGGGTACAGAGGGATAAAGAACACATGTAGGCAGACATCATGGTCAGCCATGATACTGTGTGCTGAAAATTCACCACCCTTTGTCAACAGTCCTGAATAGTGGCTCTTTCAGTTGAAAGTGTGGTCGTTTGTTCCAAATACTTCATCTTGAGAAAACATTTTGCCCCATATCTACCCTGTTGATTCTTTTAAGAATTTGTTAAGTTGCAGTAAGTTTGCCTCTCATTCTTTTAATTTCTGAAGATGGAAGGATAATTCAATCTCTGATTCAGTCTTCCTTCAGAAAACAGAGCAGTCATCCCAAATTCCTTCTATCTTTTTGGTTTAGATCAAAACTGCACACATATGCCAGGAATGGCCATCCTATATAATTGCAGTAGGATATCCTCACTTTTATATTCAAATAGTCAGGCAATATTTGAAAAAATACCACCTGTCTTCCAAACTGCCTGCTCTACCTTCATGTTTTCGAGGACATGCGCAGCTTTGAACAGCACTTCCCAATCTCCTTACTGATGCTGACTAATGGGAGTTGATAGAGTTCACTTACCATTTGCTGCACTGGTTGGTTTTCCTTTGGAATAGATTAAATTGTTCTCAGTAATATCAGCATTTAGTTTTAGTGCTTTAATATTGATGGTTTTAGCTGTGAAATATAAAACATCAAAATGCAGTGAGTAAGCAACGATCTTGGGCTCACAATCCTTCTCCATCCAGAATTAACACGAGTTCAATGTGGAAAGCTTTTGATCATCTGAAGATCACTAACAACTTGTAATTCCCTGAAAAATCTATTTCCAGTGAATAATTAGTCAAGATACAATCTTAGAGACAAAGAGATGTTACAAGCCCTTTGGCCTAACGTGCCTATGACCACCAGATGCTTACTCAGGTTAGTCCTATTTGGCACATATTCCCCAACCTTCCCATCTAAAAAGGAAGTACACAATTACAAAATTATTCTTCTCCAGGGAGCCATGAACCCAAGAAACAGCAGCAGCAAGATCATCAACACTCAAATCCCTCTCCCCCCACACACACACAAAGAAAGATCAGGTGAAAAACACAGAATACTCACTGCACAATGTATAGGACAGGTATGTTCCAGTAAGGAGGAAGGACTAAGATGGCAAGTTAAGGGAATCTTGGATGTTAAGAGAACATAAAAAAATAAGAGTAGCCGTCTGGCCTATCAAGCCTGCCCCGCCAGTCAGGAAGATCATGGTGGTGAATTTAGTCAAAAGGAAAAGGAATCATATGCAGGAAGCTAAAACTAAAACAAGTCCCTAGAGAGGCAGGATTAAAAAGAATCTGAGGGCACTTTATTCTTACATTAAAAACAAGAAGATAATGAAGGAGAGTGCAGGACCACTCAAGGATAAAGGAAGGAATTTCTTTTGCAATCACATGAGAGAGATACTGAATGTCCCGGAGCCTGTTTGTCGAGTAGCGGATGGAGTTCAATCCTGAAAAGTATGAAGTGATTCACTCTGGAAGATCAAATTTGAGGGGAAAATACAAGATTAATGGTAGGATTATTAGCAGTATGGAGGAACAGAGGGATCTTGGAGTCTGCGTACATAGATTCGTCAAAGTTGCCATGCCAGTTAATAGGGTTGTTAAGAAGGCATATTGTGTGTTGGCCTTCATCAGTCAGGGGATTGAGTTCAAGAGCCGTGATGTAATGTTATAGCTCTATAATAGTTCCAAAGTTCAAAGTAAATTTATTATCAAAGTACATAATGTATGTAACTCTCACTTCGGCTAGCGGCTCAATATAGGGGGTGATAACACCCGGCCCGGCCAAACTTAAGAAATCTCGTTTGGGTTGATGCTGCGTGATGTGTCCCCTGTTACAAATCAGTACCCCGAAATAACAAACAGTACACAATATGCGATTAAACAATTAAGCTTTATAATTCTTACTTTGACTATATGGTTAGTAAAGAAATGAAAAAAAGAAAAAAAAGAGCCCAATCTTATTAAACAGTCTGTTGCGCAATGTTGGAGCTCACTGATAAGTCGATCGTCCACCATCGACCTCCTTTGATCGTCGCTGCCCTCTGGACCCTCGCTCACAAGTCCATTCTGTCCGGCGGTCTACCAAATCTCTCCAATTGCGTCTTCTCTCCTCATTTCTCCCCGACAAAAGACTGCGAAAAGTCTCCTTCCAGATTCACAAGACAGAGCAACAGTCTCCTGATTGGCTAACATGCATATCACAGTCTGTTATCTCCAGCCATAAACCTAACATTGCTGCTTCAGAGAAACCATTACCTCAGTAGTGAACATTACAAAGCCATTACATTAGCAGTGAATCCTTACATGTATATGTCACAATATGCATGTTACATGTATGTCACCATATACAACCCCGAGATTCATTTGCTTGCGTCATTCACAGTACATACGAAGAAACACCATAGAATCAATGAAAAACCACACACAACCTCATATAGTGGGCATGCGCCGGTCGTGCATGCAGCCTGTTACAGCCGTTCCAATCAGATTCTTACTCTTTTCTTCTTACTTTTTAACACGTTATTTTTTGTATTTTTTTTTCACGGTTACATGTCAAAGCTGCACCCTCTCTAACGTGCTGGTAGAGAGAGTTTTATTTGGGTTTTTAGCGCTGGAAATAGTTACATCCCGTCATGCAGGACAGAAGCATGGTCGCATTGTTCATTCCAGGGACCAGCTGCTTGCACTAATGCCGGCCGGTTTAGCGAGCAGAGCGGCGGACACCCCTGCTGAAATCTGGAGGAAAACACACAGAGGATGCAGAGGGGGATCACAAAGTCGAGGAAAGAGGACCGGGTCGAGACAACAGAGACTTATGGAGAAGAGGAGTTTGCTGGGGAATAAAATGGACGAGTTCACGGCGCTAGCCGGGCATCAGAGAACATTTCAGGAGGGCAGTGTTATGTGTTTCACTGGTACGGGGCTGCACGAGGACATACCCGATCAAAACTTCTCCATGGACAGCTTCCAGACCGTTCCGGCTCACCGGAAGTGCACTGAGAGCGGTAAGCGTAAAGGAGTTGGGTGCTTACTGTTCTGGTTAACAACAGATGGTGCAATCTGGGTCATATTACGATTGAGGAACGTGTTCGTAGACCAGATATTGAACTTTTTACTGTTGGACTTCGGCCACATTCCACCGAGATACAACACTGGGCAGCACGGGGAGTCGTTCCTGCCTGCGGCCATCGAACTTGCAGCTCCTCCCGTGGAGGGTCAGACACCCCGAGCCAATAGACTGGTCCTGGACTTTTTTCCATCTGGCATAGTTTGCATTTTGTTGTTTGATTGTTTGTGGTTTTTGTATTCTTGGTTGGTGCGGCTGTAACGAAGCCCAATTTCCCTCGGGATCAACGAAGTATATCTATCTATCAAAATGGACGAACTCATGTGCAAAAGACAACAAACTGTGCAAATACAAAAAGGAAAATAATAATAAAAAAATAAGCAATCAATAAATATTGAGAATCAGAGATGAATAGTCCTTGAAAGTGAGTCCATAGGTTGTGGGAATAGTTCAATGTTGCTTGAGTGAAGTTGAGTGAAGTTATCCCTGCTGGTTCAAGAACCCAATGGTTGAGGGGTAATAACTGTTCCTGAAGCTGGTGGTGCGAGTCCTGAGAATTCTGTACCTCCATCTTGAGAAGACAGCATGGCTTGGGTGGTGGGAGACCCTTATGATGGATGCTACTTTCCTGCAAAAGCGCTCCTTATAGATGTACTCAATAGTGGGGATGGCTTTCCTGTTTAAGATAGTGCTATTGAAGTTGTGTGACAGCTTACTGGTAGTTCAGAAGGCAAGAAATATGACTAAAAACCTTTTCTGAAGTAAATTGTGGTCAACTATCACCGCAATGTAGAAGCAAGTGGAAGGTAAACTAATTCTGTGACGGGGTCCTGAATTACCCCTATGAACTGTGCTTTTGAGAAGAGAGAGAGAGGTATTTAACACCGACATCTTGTTTTTAAGAAAGAGAGAGAGAGAGACTAGGACTGCTCACAGTTTGTTTATACTTTCCCAAGGACATTGCCTGCTTGTACGTTCTTACAGACAGAGAAAGGAGGAGCTGTTTGAGTGGCAGTTGGTACTCAGTACAGGGAGATAAATAGAAGGTCAGATGATAGACCGGAGACACATGGTTTTTGGACACAGAATGAGCTTTGTTGCGCCCACAGAAAAAGTGGGTTTTGGAGGATTGATTAGGCAGATCGATCAGTGGCTCTCGCAGTGTTAACAGGGCATGACCGGTGGGAAGTTATTTGTGTGTCCAACCCTCACCTGGGTTGATAGCTCCACCACAGAAGAACGGTCCCCTTTGTTGTGGTCACAGTCGGTGACTTTTAAAGGATTTCGGAGGACAATGGGAAGATCGACTGCGTCAGCTCATCTGAAGACTCAAATCTCTCCCTCTCTCTTCATCACTACTCAACTCAATACCACGAACTGAACTGAACTTTACTCATCATCGTAAGACTATCTATTTACCCCTAGACTTGAAGAAGCTTGGTTTTCATATATTTCCACACTTACTGATATACTTACTTATCATTGCTAATCTGTTTGATTTATCTGCATTTATTTTACTGTATTGCGTAGTGTTACATACCCCGTAACTGGGTTGCCAAACCAGCAGAAATGGACCACTCAGTTGGAGTGTGGATTACTAGAACTAAGAAAGTTTTATTAAAGAAACAAGTAACACAGTACTCTAATAGTAAGGATACAAACGCAACAGGTTAGCAATGAATAAACACACATGTACACAGATCTAGGATAATAGGATCAATCAAGCTCTATCGTCGTCTAGGGGTAAATGACCAGTTTCAAAGTGACGCAAAATTCAGTTCAATTGAGTTCAGTTCAGTTTACAGTAATCACTGTCGCCGTGGGGGAGAGAGAGAGAGAGAGAGCGAACGAATATTCAAAATCGGATTCCCAAACAGACCTTCGATATTGCTCACAGGCAGCTTTCGGGCGAGCCCTTTGTAATGTCTTCTGAAGTCACTGACTGTGATCCCTCCATGTCAGATACGATCGTTCTTCCGCAGTGAACCCAGCACCCAGGCAAGGGTGGACACACACACCAGGTTCCTGCCGATCCGTACCTTTCTACCCTGTGCGTCTCTGGCTGGTCCCATGACCAGACCTCCAACAATTCCCCCCGACTTGCGGGAAGTGCACCGCTTCTGGGGTCTCGTTACCTCGTGGTGTCGTGTGTGTTGCCTTAGCGAACGTGTCCCTTTTTATCCCCCTGCTGGGGTATCGCCTGTCCATATCACTTCAAACAGTTCAGGGTTCAAACGGAGCCGCTCTTGCCTACCGGTGTCTCCTTCCATTAAACCCTCTCTCTCTTCATTAACATTTCCAAAATGCCGCTCCATTGTCTTATTTATCTCTCTTTCTCCTGAAGACAGGTGGCAGATCAACTGTTGATCCCACTGGTGCCAGCACAGGACAGTTAACATCTTAATCTATGTGTACTTTTGTAACCCTCTTTTGTCACAGTAGTTACTAATAAATACCATTAGTTAATAGCAATACTGGACTCCAAAGTGTTTTCCATTTCTGTTGGTACTTTAACCCGTCACGGGGTTTGTGTCAATTTGAAGGATAAGCAGTACTGATGTACCACAAAGCTGAAGCACAATGTGTTCAAGATATCATGGCAGACAGAGTCACTGTTGGAGTGAACGATTTGGAGAGGAGTTGATGTGGAAGAGTTTCAATGCCCGTCCTCCTAACCTGGGTGCGAGGCTGGATCACTCCAAGAACCAAGACAATTTAGTGAGATGAAGAACGCCTTTGGGATGTGCAGCCTGTGTGTGTCCCTGTGCCGGGTGCAGGTCCTAGAGGAGGCACTACCCCGTGCTTGCTCAGGTAGACTGGAAAGTACGAGTGTCAGGACTGGAGATGAGGGTTGGGCTGATTTTGCTTGCTCTCCCACACTATTCATTCCTCTCTCTGTGGCACCAAGACTGTGGACTGTTCCGGCAACTAGTCTCTGTGACTTTCTCGGCATGTTTGCCCCTCTAATATGATGAACTGAGATCGAGGCCTGGATCTACTCTGGCTGCTTGGGGGAGTGGATCTAAGGACACAATCTGGTTCAATATGCTGTTGTTTGCACCTATTGTTTGTCTGTTGAGCATTTTTCCCCCTCCTTCTTAGTGTAGTGGTTATGGTCTTTTTTTTAATTGGGTTATTCGAGTTTCTTGCTTTGTGGCTACCTGTAAGCAAATAAATCTCAAGGTTGTATAATTTATACATTCTTTGATAATAAATGTACTTTGAACCTTGATAGACCAGGATGCAGTTAGACCACACTTGGAGAATTATGTTCAGTTCTAATCACCTCATTATAGGAAGGATGAGAAGGTTTAGAGATGGTGCAGAGAAGATCTATCAGGATGCTTCCTGGATAAGGAGAATTGTCTTATTATGGAATTTTGAGTAAGCTATGGCTTATCTCTTTGTTTTGATGGGGAATAAGAGACGACTTGATAGAGATGCAAAAGATTACAAGAGGCATAGATAGAGTGGACAGCCAGCACCTTTTTCTCAGGGTGATAATGACTAATACTACAGGACATCCTTGCGGGTTGCTCCCAGCTTTTCACTGCATGTTTCCAAGTACATGGATCAAGACGGTGTTGATCTGTGACCTCCGTTGAGATTCTGGCTCAGTTTGATGTTTTTTTTGGGTTTGTGGGGATGGCTATGGAGACAGACAGGAGTGTTAAGGGTAAGAAGTTAGGGGTTGAAAATGGAGATGTAAGGGAATTGGAGGAGAGCCCAAAGTTCAAAGTAAAATTTATTATCAGAGTATATACATGTCACCACATACAACCCTGAGATTCTTTTTCTACAGGCATACTTGGCAAATCTATTAAACAGTAACTGTAAGCATTGGGATCTGTTAACTGTAAACAAACTGTGCAAATGCAGATATAAATAAATAACAATAAATAATGAGTATAAAATAACAATATAATGGAGTCCTTAAAAGAGTGTAGAAAACCCTTTTTAAACAAGAGCCTGATGGTTGAGTGGCAGTAACTGTTCTTGAACATGGTGGTCCTGAAAAACCTGTACCTTCTACCTGATGGCAGCAGTGAGAAAAGAGCATGGTCTGGGTAGTGAGGATACCAGGCTGTAATGCAGCCAGTCAGCACACTTTCCACCAAACATCCAGAGAAGTTTGCCAGGTTTTGATGACATGCTGAATCTCCGCAGACTCCTGAGGAAGTGCGGGCGCTGTCGTACTTTCCTCACAATTATATTTATATGATGGGTCGGGTCCAGGACAGGTCCTCTGAAGTAGTGATACCCAGGAATTTAAAGTTTCTGACTCTCTCCACCTCTGATCCTCTGACGATTACTGGCTCATGACCTCTGGTTTCCTTCTCCTGAAGTCTATAATCAGTTCAACCAACACACATCAAAGTTGCTGGTGAACACAGCAGGCCAGGCAGCATCTCTAGGAAGCGGTACAGTCGACAATTCAGGCCAAGACCCTTCGTCAGGATGTTGTTTGTTGTCTATAATCAGTTCCTTGGTTTTATTGACATTGAGTGAGAGGTTGTTGCTATCACACCACTCAGGCAAGTTTTAATCAACCTCCTGTATGCTGATTCATCACCCCTTTGATACAGCCCACAACAGTAGTGTTGTCAGTAAACTTGTATATTGTGTTGGAGCTGTACCTAATGACAGTCACAGGTTTAAAGCGAGCAGAACAGAGGACTATGCACAAATCTCTGTGGTGCTCCTGTGCTGATGGAGATTGTGGAGGAGATGTTTTTAACCAATCTGAACTGATTGGGGTCTACAAGTGAGGAAATCCAGGATCCAATTGCACAAGGGGGTATTGAGGCCCAGTTCTTGGAATTTACTAGTTAGTTTTGAGGGGATGATGGTGTTAAATGTAATCGATAAAGAACATCCTGATGTATGTACTTTTGCTGTCCAGATGTTCTAGGGTTGTGTGAAGAGCCAATGAGGTAGTAGACCTGTTACTTCAGTAGGCTATTTAGAGTGAATCCAAGTGACCAGCCCGAGTCTTAAGTCCCCAATCTGCATTTGAAAGACACCTATGCAGATATAGGACATCCACTGACTGGGCCACAATGCCCAACACAAACCAATGTGGACAGAGGCTGATGGCTCCCCCAGAGACAGCATGTTCCGGAGTCCATAAGACCTGTTTGAGTTGAACCCGGTGCTCCGACGTGGCAGTCTGGAAGTCTATGACCGTACTCAAGGGGTTGAGTGAGAAATGAACCCAGGCCAGAATGAATATTCAGACAGGTACTTCACTGGATATTTTGCTTTTCCAGCACAATTCCAAAACAAAGGCAATAATCCAAATCGGAAGGCTGGGCAGTGGTTCAATATAACAAAAAACAGAAGTCAAAAAGAAACAGGCAAGCTTTTCCTAAAAACACAACAGACTAAATCCTAAGTTCAAAAATAAAACAGGTCCAAAATACAAAAATAGCAAGGCATGGGCCAAACAAAAAAACACTTGAAAGGGATATACCACTGGATTATAAGACAGGCCCCCATTCAAGTGTTGGCTCAAAGACCAAGCAAAGAACAACAGAATTCACACACCTTAAATACTCAGAATAACTAGGCACAGGTGTAGTCAATTACCATACAAGTAATACAGCAAAGTGTCAATGTTTAAAAAACAGAAGCTCACTGAGGGCTTCCAGTGGCCAACTGTGGGATGGACCCTGAATTCCTGACTGCGCCACCCTCCACTCCTAGGCACACCTTCTGATACTTCTCTCCCCCAAAGATGGTTGGGTCGATGACAAAAGTTCTTAGTCAATTCCGGGTCCAATACTTTCCAAGCTAGGACCCAGCAATGTTCCTCCGGCCCATACATCTCCCAATCCACCGGGTACTGAAGTTGTCTGTGGGCCATGCAGGAGTCCAGTGGTTGGCAGACTGACCATCGATATTGTAGAATGGGGGATGGGGTCGAGCTTCAGGGCCAGGGGGAAATTGGTTACAGACCACAGGAGGGACACATGGAAAGTGAGGTCAATTTTCACGGATCGAGGCAACTTGAGTTGGTAGCTAACCAGATTTATTTTCCTCACAACCTTGAAAGGGCCAACCTTGAGTGGGAATAAAGGGAGCCTTTTCTGGTTGGCTGCCAGTGACTAGTGGTGTTCCACAAGTGTCTGTATTGGGATCAATTCATCTTATGTTAGAAATAAATGATTTGGATGATGAATTCATGGCTTTGTTGCAAAGTTTGTAGACAATATGAAGATAGGTGGAGGGGCAGATAGTTTTGAGGAAGTACAGAGGCTACAGAAGGACTTAGACAGATAGGGAGAAAGGGCAAAGAAATGGCAGATGGAATACATTGTTGGCAAGTGTATGGTCATGCAATTTGGTAGAAGAAGTGAAAAGGTTGACTATTTTCTAAATGGAGAGAAAATAAAAAAATTGAGGGTCAAAGGGACTTAGGAGTTTGTGCAGGATTTCCTAAAGGTTAATTCGCAGGTTGAATTTGTGGTGAGGAAGGCAAATGCAATATTAGCATTCATTTCAAGAGGACTAGGATGTAACGGCAAGGATGTATTGCTGAGACTTTGGAAAGCACTGGTGAGGCCTCACTTGGAGTATTGAGAGCAGGTTTGGGGCTCTTATCTTAGAAATGATGTGCTGAAACTGGAGAGAGTTCAAAGGAGACTCACGAAAATGCTTCCAGGATTGAATGGCTTGTCATATGAAGAGTGTTTGATGGCTCTGGGCCTGTATTTACTGGAATTCAGAAGAATGAGGGGTGATCTCATTGAAACCTATCGAATGGTGAAAGGCCTTGATAGAGTGGATGTGGAGAGGATGATTCCTATGGGGCAAAAGTCTAAGACCAGAGGACACAGCTTCAAAATAGAGGGGCATCCTTTTAGAATGGATATGAGGAGGAATTTATTTAGCCAGAGAGTGGTGAGTCTATGGAATTCTTTGCCACAGGCACCTGTGGAGGCCAAGTAAAGACTTAAATATACATAAAGATGTATATTTAAGGCACATATTGACAGAGTCTTGATTGGTCAGGGCATGAAGGGATATGGGGGCGGGGGGGGGGAGGCAGGAAACTGGGACTGAGAGGAAAAATGGATTAGCCATGATGAAATGGCAGAGTAGACTCAATGGGCCAAATGGCCTAATTCTGCTCCTGTATCTTATGGTCTTATAAGATAGTTTATATAAATAGATTGATTGTATGTCTATAAAGGAACACTAGGCACAGGATAAAGGGCTGGACAGTTTAACACTGAGGTGCATAAAAATTTCTTCTGTTAGTGGTTAAAAAATCAACGGAATTCCCAGGTCTCAAGGTGGAAACCTGACACAGAGAGGCGTTGAAAGATGAATGGCAGGGTAGAATTAAAGGACCTGGTGGTTGCTCCTACTTCTACATTCTTTCTTCTTGAGTTGGTGTCAATCCTCAGGGCTCACTGTATCAAATCCATTTTTCTTTTACTCTCATAACATTCCCATTAATTCCCTCCAGATTCGACAATTCACCTATACTAGGGGTAACTTAGTTAATAATGTCATGTGTGTGCCAAGCAGAGCTACCGGACGGATGATGCTAATGAGAGAGATAACGGAAGACAATGGAGAAACATTCAAAATACTAATAAGAGAGAAGAGAGAGATTAACGAGAAAGAAACACAATTCAGATATTGACAGACCGGTTGCTTTGAACCTGAACTGTTTGAAGTTTGATGGACAGGTGATACCCCAGCAGGGGGATAAAAAGAGCAGGTTTGCTAAGGCATGAGACACGCCATGCGACCCTGGAAAGAGCAGTGTAACCCCGCAAGTTGGTGGGAGTGTGGAGGACTGGTTCGCGGGAACCGATCAGAGGCTCACAGGGTGTAAAGGTACGATCGGTGGGAACCTGGGGTGTGTGTCCGCCCTTGCCTGGGTGCCGGGTTCACCGCGGTAGAACGATCGTATCCGGAACGGAGGGGTCACAGTCGGTGACCACAGTGGGATTAGAAGACATCAAAAGGTCTGCCTGAAACCAGCTGCATCTCTCACTCTCTCTCCAACGGTACAACAACAGCGACTACTTCGAACTGCACTAAACTGAACTGAACCCTGCTTCACTTAAGACTGATCATTTTACCCCTAGACTGCGATAGAGCTTGGTTGATTCCTATTACCCTGTTTCTGTGTATATGTGTGTATTATCATTGCTAACCTGTTACATTTATATCCTTGCAATTAGTGTACTGTATTACTTATTTCTTTAATAAAACTTTATTAGTTCCTAGTAATCACAGACTCCAACGAGCGTTCCATTTCTGCTGGTTTGGCAACCCAGTTTCGGGGTACGTAACAATAATTACATCCCAACCTGCATACACACTTAGTGGCCACTTTATTAGGTACCCTTATATACCTGCTCGTTAATGCAAGTATTATGTTGCAGCAACTCAATGCATAAAAGCATGTAGACATGGTTAAGAGGTTCAGTTGTTGTTCAGACCAAACATCAGAATGGGGAAGAAATGTGATCTAAGTGACTTTGACCGTGGAATGAATGTTGGTCCCAGAAAGGGTGGTCTCCTGGGATTTTCACATACAACAATCTCTAGACTTTACAGAGAATGGTGTGAAAAATAAAAACCATCCAATGAGTGGCAGTTCTGAGGGTGAAAATGCCTTTTTAATGAGAGAGGTCAGAGGAGAATGGCCAGACTGGTTCAAGCTAACAGGAAGGTGATAGTAACTCAAATAACACACAGCACATCAAACCTTGAAGTAGATGGGCTACAGCACCAGAAGATCACAAACATACAGTCAGAGGCAACTTTATTAGGTCGAGGAGGTACTGAGTGTATCTGGGATGTGGGTGGGAACCAAAGCATGCAGAGTAAACCCATGCAGTCACAGTCAGCATAGTAGAGTTGCATCGAATCTGAGTTGGTGCAACAATGCAGCAGCCCTACAGCTGTGTCACCACACCACCTGAGTGTGGTCAGTACATGAAAACATGAAGAACAGAGGCTGCAAGAAGGGTTATATAAGGCAACAGTCTTTAGCAAATCAGAGATTACACCATTGGACACCTACCTGGCTGCTGGGAAAACCATGTTACACTGTTCATACTACCACCTTGTCCTGCAGAGGTGCAGTTTGGGGGAGCCCAGCCAGGGTCACAGTAGCATGCATCATTATTATTACACACCTAAGATGATAAAATCCAAAACTATTGATTAAACAATCCTTATTACAAGTGTTAAAACTGGTAATATGTAACCATGCATATTTTATATTTTGAAGCTTTGGATGAAATGGTAGCAGTAGGTTAATCTTTACCAACTATCAATTATAGAGCTGTGGAGTCATACAGCACAGAAAAAGGCCCTTCAGCCCAAACGGTTCATGCCGACTAAGATGTAAATCTAAACACATCCCTTTTTTGCCCACATTTGGCTCATTTCCCTCTATATCTCTCTTAACCATTTACCTGTCTAAGTGTCTTTTAAATATTGGTTATATACCTGCTTCAACCACTATTTCTGGCTGCTCATTCCATATCTAGACTGCAATCTGTATGAAAAGGCTTCCCTTGGGCTTCTGTTAAATCTCTCCTATTTAAACTTAAACCTATGTCCTCTAAATCTTGATTCCCCAACTTTAGGACAGACTGTGTACATTCAAATTTCTCCTCTCGCCTTAAATGCATGGCCTCTATCATTAAACATTTCAAATCTGGGAAAAAGATGTGGGCTGTTTACTCTATCTATACCACTCATCATTTTAAGCTTCTCTCCCCCGAGTCTCCACCATTCCAGAGAAAACAACCCTACTTTGTCTAATCTCTCGTTATAGCACATCTAATCCAGGCAGCATCCGGGTAAACCTCCTCCGACATCCTTCCAATACATTATGGACCTCAAACCTATCGCCCGCTCCACTCTCTTTCCTGGGCAAACCAATCTGCATCAAAGCAGCCAAGTCACCATACATCCTCTGCACTTTAACATTCTCAATGAGCATACCACAAAGATATTGATCAAGAGCTCAGCAATCTCCTCTCATACCTCTCTGAATAATCTGGGGAGTTATCCACCTTAACATTTTTCAAGAGAACCAACACTACTGCAGTGGCATGTGTCTTAAGTAACGATGAGTTAGAGTACAGGATGGAGATAGAGAGCAACCTTCCCCTCGAATCAGTAAAACAAAGGAGGCTGTCACTGACTTCAGGAAGGGAAGGTGGTGAATATGCTCATGTCAGGACATGAGTGATTTCAGGACGTGTTTGGCACAGCTTTGTGGGCTGTATTGTGCAGTGGGTTTTCTTTGTTCTTCTATGTCTACATTGATCAATGTTGAGAAGATTCCCTGGAACTTTGGACCTTAAGTCACTGCAGTTCCCTCATTCACCATACTGAGATCCACTGTGAAAAAGCCATACTGTAAATCTCAATCTGCACTTTTCTACAATTGAACAGTAGCTCTTTTCCTGTCAGCTGAAATCAATTGATACAAGTTGGAAAAAGTCACAGTTATAACAACAAAGACGGTCTCCATTTGATGTTCCCTGCCTGCTTTCTCACCTGAATCTGCAAGCTTCATAATGGTAATTAATTTCAGATGATAATGAGGAGGCATACAGGAGCAAGATAGATCAGCTGGTTGTCATCAGTGGTGTCACAGCAACAACACTGCATTTAACATCAGTAAGACCAAGGAATTGGTTTTGGATTTCAGGAAGGTAAAGTCGAGGGAACACACACCAGTCCTCCTCAAGAGATTAGCAGTGGAAAGGGTGAGTAGTTTCAAGTTCCTGGGTGTCAACATCTCTGAGGATCTGCGAGGGGTGATTGATAAATTTGTGGCCCAAGGTAGGAGTCGATTTTAGAAAACCTAGCACATTTATTTTTCAATACAGTCCCCTCCTACATGTAAGCACATAGTCCGGCAGTCATGAAGCATACAGATCCCTTCTTTGTGGAAGTGGTCTACAGCAGGGGTGATTGATAAGTTCGTGGCCTAAGGTAGAAGGAGATGAGTTATACAGCTCTTGTTACATGCACGTACAGTCCAACTCTTTCTGTGAAAATGTAGAAAATTTGAAGTTAATAACTCATCTCCTTCTACCTTAGGCTACAAACTTATCAATCATCGCTGCTGTGGACCACTTTCTGGAGGTCCAAGACGCCGACTTCTACAAAGAGGGGATCTGTATGCTCCACAACCACTGGACTAAGTGTATAAATGTAGGAAAAATAAATGTGCTAGGTTTTGTAAAATTGACTCCGTCTACCTTAGGCCATGAACTTATCAATCATCCCTCGTATTCTGGGTCTAACATATTGATGAAATTACAAAGAAGGCACTACAGCAGCACAACGCTTGAGGAGAATTTGTATGTCACCAAAAACACTCGCACATTTCTACAGATGTACTGTGGAGAGCATTCTGATTGCATTACTCATGGAGACGCCACTGCACAGGATTGAAATGAGACAGCTCCACCATGGGAGTAGCCTCCCCCATCCGGGACATGTTCATAAGGTGATACCTCAAAAAAGCAGCATCTATCGTTAAGGACCTCTATCACCCAGGACATGCCCTCTTCTCATTTTTACTATCAAGTTGGAGGTACAGGAGCCTGAAGACACATATTCAATGTTTCAGGAACAATTGTCTCCCATGGATTCTCATATTTTTTTTAAAATCCAGCTTGCCATCTGTGACTTTGGCAAAAGCTGATCTGTTTTTAGACTCATGTCATCATAATACCAGAATAATACCAGGACTTCATTCCCTGGAGCATAGAAGAATGAGGGGAGATTTGATAGAGGTATATAAAATTATGATGGGTATAGATAGAGTGAATGCAAGCAGGCTTCTTCCACTGAGGCAAGGGGAGAAAAAAACCAGAGGACATGGGTTAACGATGAGGGGGGAAAAGTTTAAAGGGAACATTAGGGGGGGCTTCTTCACACAGAGAGTGGTGGGAGTATGGAATGAGCTGCCAGATGAGGTGGTAAATGCAGGTTCTTTTTTAACATTTAAGAATAAATTGGACAGATACATGGATGGGAGGTGTATGGAGGGATATGGTCTGTGTGCAGGTCAGTGGGACTAGGCAGAAAATGGTTCGGCACAGCCAAGAAGGGCCAAAAGGCCTGTTTCTGTGCTGTAGTTTCTATGGTTCTATGGTTTCTATTAATATCTTCTTTCTCTTTTCCCAGTTATACCTGGGGCTTTACAAACTCAAATCTGATGATTTAGAAGGGCCGTGTTTTTAGAGGTCATTCCTTATGGCTCAGTTGGATCAAGAATACAGGAGAAGTATCTTTTGTTGCACTTACCCCATGGCCACTGCAGTACTTGTTGCACTTGGCAACACCGAAACCAGCCACATTACGGCACACTTTGTTGATGCAGACCTGAAGGATAAGACAGTCTACACTTTAAAAGACCCATCTTTTAAAAAAATTTACACTTTCATACCACACTTCATTGACAATATATAAATCAACTGTAGCCTAACAATAGACCAAAAATACTTGAAAATTTGGATGGAGAAATGGCAAATAGAATTTAATGCAGGCAAGTGCCAAGAGAAGTATATGTATATTAGGAAATTATACAGTATATGTACAGAGGGATCTAGGGTTCAAGAGCATGAAAGTGGCATTGAGATGAGGTGGTGAAAAAAGATGCAAGGCATGCTTGTGCAACATAGGCAGCATCTATGGAAATGAATAAAATCCCAATGCTTTGACCTGATATCCTTCATCAGAACTGGAAGAGAAAAGGTAAGAAGCCAGAGCAAGGTGGTGTGGGGAGGGGAAGGTGTACAAACTGGCAGATGATAGGTGAGACCAGGTAGGGGAGAAGGTGGGTGGGAAGAAGTGAGAAGATGGGAGGCGATAGGTGGAAAAGGCAAAGGGCTGAAGATACTTCCTTCAGGAGAGGACAGTGGACCGTTGAAGAAAGAGAAGAAGGGGAACCAGAATAGAGAATGGAAAGGGAAGAGGGGTGGGGGGGGGGGGGAGAAATTACCGAAGGTTAGAAAAATAGCAAAATTGATGTTCATGCCATCAGGTTGGAAGCTACCCAGACAGAACATGAGAGGTTGCTCCTCCAACCTGAATTTGGCTTCATCGTGGCAGTAGAGGAGGAAATGAGAATGAGAAGACAAATTGAAATGCATAACCAGCAGGAAAGCCTATATTTTGTGACAGCGTGAACAAGCCTGACAGAGCAGACACTGATATGCATCAAGTCTCATCAATGTAGTGGTGAAGTGGTCAAGAGAGTCAAATAGAGAGCAATTCCTACGGAAAGCAGAAGAGAGGGTGCGGCAGAATATAGTTCAGAGGTAGAATCTCATTGGAGATAGTGGAAGCTATGGAGAATGATGTGCTGGGATATTGTGTTCATTTAGGTCACCCTCCTAAAGGAAACATGCCATTCAGCTGAAAAGAGTGCAAAGGAAATTTACAAGGATGCTTCCAGGACCTGAGAGACTGCGTTATGGAGAGAGGTTGAAGGGTAATTGTTTTCTTATTGTCACATATACTGAGGTACAGTGAAAAGCTTTGTTTTGGATACCTTCAAACAGTCATTTCAATACATCAGTATATTGATGTGGTACAAGGAAAAAGCAATAACAGAATGCAGAATGAAATGTTACAGTTACAGAGAAAGTGCAGTGCAGGCAGAAAATGTGCAAGGCCATGACGAGGTCAAGAGTCCATCTTATTGTGAAAAAGGGTTGTTCGATGGTCTTATAAAAGCGTGATAGAAACTGTCCATGGTGGTATGGTGGTACGTACTTTCAAGCTTTTGTACCTTCTGACCAATGGGTCGATGAAGTGATCTGGCACATTGCTGTCTGTGAGGGAGTTCGGTGTGGTTTGCAGCAGAGTGTGCAGTTTGGAGGCCAGGACGCCTGGAGACGGGGTGCGAGCCCATGATCAACTCCAATACTCGCCGATCTCGCCAATTAAAGCATCGAGCAAGATTGAAATCAACGACGACGTCAGCAGAAGGTGAGAGGGTCTGCCTGCATTTAACCAGGTTCTCTCTCCCTCTTGCTTGATGCTGCCGAAGGATGGTGTCTTGGGCAAGGTTTAATCGAGATGGTTTGTGGATTGGACTCAGCAGTTTCTGTTATATGTGTTCCTGGTTACTCCATTTTTATTGCTATTTTGTGCAATCAGGGTGAATTGGCTCTGCAGCCTGCAGACAATGAATGATAAAGCACCAAACTGAACTGAACTGAACTAAACTGAACATTCCGAGTCAGTTTCAACGATTCTGTAGTTTGATGATTTATATTTTGTGCTTTTTGCTAACTTTTTCCCGTTGCGCGATTTGTTCTTTTTTTTGCATGTTGGGTGTTTGTTTTCTTTGAACAGGTCCTATGGTGTTTGTTTCGTGGTTGTCTGTGGGAAGACAAATCTCAGGGCTGTATACTGCATACATACTTTGATAACAAATATACTTTGAATCTTTGACTTTGGGAAGGGGGAGAAGAGAGAACAAACACAAGAAATTCTACAGATGCTGGAAATCTGATGCAACATGTACAAAATACAAGAGCAATTCAGCAGGTCAGACAGCATCGCTGTAAATGAATAAACAGTCAATATTTTGAGCCGACACCCTTCTTCAGGACTGGAAAGGAAGGGGAAGATGACAGAATAAAAAGGTGGGGGGACAGGAGGAAGGAAGATAGCTAGACAGTAAAAGGTGAAGCCAGGTTGATAGGAAAGGTAAAGGGTTGGAGAGGAAGGAATCTGATAGGAGAGGAAAGTGGACCACAGGAGAAAGGGAAGCAGGAGTGGACCCAGAGGGAGGTGATAGACAGGTGAGAAGAAGTAAGGGGCCAGAAGGGGAATAGAAGAGAGGAGGGGATGGGAAATTTTTTTAACCAGGAGGGCCAGCAAGTGATATTTATGCCATCAGGCTGAAGGCTACCTTGACCAAATATAACTTGTTGCTCCTCCACCCTGAGGGTGAACTTCTCATGGCACAAGCGGGGGCATGTCAGAATGGTAATGGAAACTGAAATTAAAGTGTCTGGTCACCAGGAAGTTCTGCTTTTGGTGGATAGAGCAGCGGTGCTCGACGAAATGGTCCCCCAATTTATGATGGATCTCACCAACGTAAATGAGGCCATATCAGGAGCACGAGACACAATAGATGACCCATGCAGATTCACAGGTGAATTGGTGGCTCCCCTGCAAGGACTGTATGGGGCCCTGAATGAAGGTGAGGGAGGTGGTGAATGGGCAGGTGCAGAACTCTGGCCACTTGCAGGGATAAGTACCAGGAGGGAGATTAGTGGGGAAGGATGAATGGACAAGGAAATCATGGAGGGTGCGATCTGTTCAGAAAGTGCAGAGAGGAGGAGAGGTAAATTCCAAGGATTCTAGTGTTATCAGGTTCGGATATGGCCAAAGTGCGGACTGAGAGGCACTGAACCAGGTCGATAAACACAGAAACATAGAAAACCTACAGCACAATACAGGCCCTTTGGCCCACAAAGCTGTGCTGAATATGTCCTTACCTTAGAAATTACCTAGGGTTACCCATAGCCCTCTATTTTTCTGAGCATGATGTGCCTATCCAGGAGTCTCTTTAAAGACCCTATTGTATCCACCTCCACCACCGTCGCCGGCAGCCCATTTCATGCATTCACCACTCTCTGGGTAAAAAACTTACTCCTGACATCTCCTCTGTACCTACTTCCAACCACCAAGGTATAAGGGTGACTTGGACAGGCTGGGTGACTGGGCGGATGCATGGCAGATGCAGTTTAATGTGGATAAATGTGAGGTTATCCACTTTGGTGGTAAGAACGGGAAGGCAGATTATTATCTAAATGGAGTCAAGTTAGGAAAAGGGAAGTACAATGAGATCTAGGTGTTCTTGTACATCAGTCACTGAAAGCAAGCATGCAGGTACAGCAGGCAGTGAAGAAAGCTAATGGCATGCTGGCCTTCATAACAAGGGGAATTGAGTATAGGAGCAAAGAGGTCCTTCTGCAGCTGTACAGGGCCGTGGTGAGACCACACCTGGAGTATTGTGTGCAACTTTGGTCTCCAAATTTGAGGAAGGACATTCTTGCTATTCAGGGAGTGCAGCGTAGGTTCACGAGGTTAATTCCCGAGATGGCAGGACTGTCATATGTTGAAAGATTGCAGCGACTGGGCTTGTATACACTGGAATTTAGAAGGATGAGAAGGGACCTGATTGAAACATATAAGATTATTAAGGGATTGGACATGCTGGAGGCAGGAAGCATGTTCCTGCTGATGGGTGAGTCCAGAACCAGAGGCTACAGTTTAAGAATAAGGGGTAGGCCATTTAGAACGGAGTTGAGGAAAAACTTTTTCACCCAGAGGGTGGTGGATATGTGGAAGGCTCAGCCTCAGAAGGCTGTGGAGGCCAAGTCTCAGGATGCTTTTAAGAAAGAGATGGATAGAGCTCTTAAAGATAGTGGAATTAAAGGTTATGGGGATAAGGCAGGAAATGGATACTGATTGTGGATGATTAGCCATGATCACAGTGAATGGTGGTGCTGGCTCGAAGGGCCGAATGGCCACTCCTGCACCTATTGTCTGTTGTCTCCCCAATCCAGGCAACATCCTTGTAACTCTCCTCTGCACCCTTTCTATGGTTTCCACATCCTTCCTATAGTGAGGCGACCAGAAGTGAGCACAGTACTCCAAGTGGGGTCTGACCAGGGTCCTATATAGCTGTAACATTTACCTCTTAGCTCCTAAACTCAATCCCATAATTGAAGAAGGCCAATGTATTTTATGCTTTCTGAACCACAGAGTCAACCTGCGTAGCAGCTTTGAATGTCCTATGGACTCAGACCCCAAGATCCCTCTGATCCTCCACACTGCCAAGAGTCTTACCATTAATACTATATTCTGTCATCATATTTGACCTACCAAAATGAACCATCTCACACTTATCTGGGTTGAACTGCATCTGCCAGTTCTCAGCCCGGTTTTGCATCCTACCAATGTCCCGCTGTAACCTCTGACAGCCCTCCACACTATCCACAACCTTTGTGTCATCGGAGAATTTACTAACCCATCCCTCCACTTCCTCATCCAGGTCATTTATAAAAATCACAAAGTGTAGGGGGTCCCAGAACAGATCCCTGAGGCACACCACTGGTCACCAACCTCCGTGCAGAATATGACCCATCTACAACCACACTTTGCCTTCTCTGGGCAAGCGAGTTCTGGATTCACAAAGTAATGTCCCCTTAGATCCCATGTCTCCTTACTTCCTCAATAAGCCTTGCATGGAGTACCTTATCAAATGCCTTGCTGAAATCTATATAAACTACATCTACTGCTCTACCTTCATCAATGTGCTTAGTCACATCCTCAAAAAATTCAATCAGGCTTATAAGGCACGACCTGTCTTTGACAAAGCCATGCTAACTATTCCTAATCTTATTATGCCTCTCCAAATGATCATAAATCCTGCCTCTCAGGATCTTCTCCATCAACTTATGAATCACAGAAGTAAGACTCACTGGTCTATAATTTTCTGGGCTATCTCTACTCTCTTTCTTGAATAATAGAACAATATCTGCAACCCTCCAATCCTCCAGAACCTCTCCCGTCCCCAATGATGATGCAAAGATCATCGCCAGAGGCTCCGCAATTTCCTCCCTTATCTCCCACAGTAGCCTGGGGTACATCTCATCCGGTCCTGGTGACTTATCCAACTTAATGCTTTCCAAAAGCTCCAGCACATCCTCTTTCTTAATATTTACATGCTCAAGCTTTTCAATCCACTGTAAGTCATCCCTACAATTGCCAAGATCCTTTTCCGTCGTGAATACTGAAGCAAAGTACTCACTAAGTACCTCTGTTATTTCCTCCAGTTCCATACACACTTTCCCACTGTCACACTTGATTGGTTCTATTCTCTCATGTCTTATCCTCTTGCTCTTCACATACTTGTAGAATGCCTTGGGGTTTTCCTGAATCCATCTGCCAAGGCCTTCTCATGGCTCCTTCTGACTCTCCTAATTTCATTCTTAAGTTCCTTCCTGCTAGCCTTATAATCTTCTGGATCTCTATCATTACCTAGTTTTTTGAGCCTTTGGTAAGCTTTTCTCTTCTTCTTGACTAGATTTACAACAGCCTTTGTACACCACAGTTCCTGTACCTTACCATCCTTTCCCTGTTTCATCGGAACATACCTATGCAGAACTCCACGCAAATATCCCCTGAACATTTGCCACATTTCTTCAGTACATTTCCCTGAGAACATCTGTTCCCAATTAATGCTTCCAAGTTCCTGCCTGATAGCCTCATATTTCCCCTCACTCCAATTTAACACTTTCCTAACTTGTCTTTTCTTATCCGTCTCCAATGCTATGGTAAAGGAGATAGAATTGTGATCACTATCTCTAAAATGCTCTCCTACTGAGAGATCTGACACCTGACTTGGTTCATTTCCCAATACCAGATCAAGTACAGCCTCTCCTCTTGTAGGCTTATCTACATATTGTGTCAAGAACACACCAAACAAACTCAACCCCATCTAAACACCTCGCTCTAGGGACATGCCAATCAATATTTGGGAAATTAAAAACTCCCTGTTTTTATTACACCTTTCCAGAATCTGTCTCCCTATCTGGTCCTCGATGTCCCTGTTACTATTGGGTGGTCTATAAAAAACACCCAGCAGAGTTATTGACCCCTTCCTGTTCCTAACTTCCACCCACAGAGACTCTGTAGACAATCCCTCCGTGTCTTCTTCCTTTTCTGCAGTGGTGACACTATCTCTGATCAACAGTGCCACGCCCCCACCTCTTTTGCCTCCCTCCTTGTCTTTCTGAAACATCTAAAGCCTGGCACTCTCAGTAACCATTCCTGCCCCTAAGCCATCCAAGTCTTTGTAATGGCCACAACACAACATTAATGGCTCCAAGTACTGGTCCACAGTGTAAGCTCATCCACTTTGTTCCTACTACCCCTTGCATTAAATAGACACATCTCAAACCACTGGTCTCAGTGTGTCCCTTCTCTATCACCTGCCTATCCTCCCTCTCGCACTGTCTCCAAGCTTTCTCTATTTGTGAGCCAACCACCTCTGCCTCCGTTTCTTCAGTTTGGTTCCCACCCCCCAGCAATCTGAGTTTAAACCCTCCCCAATATCCTTAGCAAATCTCCCCACCAGGATATTGGTCCCCCTGGGATTCAAGTGCAACCCGTCCTTTTTGTACAGGTCACACCTGCCCCATAAGATGGCCCAATGATCCAGAAATCTGAATCCCTGCCCCCTGCTCCAATCCCTCAGCCACACGTTTATCCTCCACCTCACTCTATTCCTATACTCACTGTCACGTAGCACAGGCAGTAATCCTGAGGTGACTACCTTTGTGGTCCTGCTTTTCAATTTCCTTCCTAACTCACTGTAATCTGCTTTCAGAACCTCCTCCCTTTTTCTGCCTCTGTCATTGGTACCAATATGTACCATGACCTCTGGCTGTTCTTCCGACTTCAGGATATCGTGCACGTGATCAGAAACATCTCGGACCCTAGTACCTGGGAGGCAGACTACCATCTGCGCTTCTTTCCTGCGTCCATAGAATCGCCTTTCTGACCCCCTAACTACAGAGTCCCTTATCACTACTGCCTTCCTCTTCTTTTCCCTACCCTTCTGAGCCACAGGGCCAGACTCTGTGCCAGAGGTGCTGCCACTGTTGCTTCCCCCAGGTAGGCCGACCCCCCTAACAGTACCAAACAGGAGTACTTATTGTCAAGGGGGACAGTCAAAAGGGTGCTCTCTAGCATCTGACTCCTGCCCTTCCCTCTCCTGACTGTTACCCACTTATGTCTCCTCAGGCCCCGGTATGACTACTTGCCTATAGCTCCTCTCTATCACCTCCTCACTCTCCCTGACCAGACGAACGTCACCGAGCTGCATCTCCAGTTCCCTAACGCGGGCCCTAAGGAGCTGCAGCTCAATGCACCTGGCGCAGATGTGACTGTCCGGGAGGCTGGGAGTTCCCACATCTGAGACCGAGCATAGAACACCAGCCTCACATGCATACTTCCTGTCTGTATTCTGCACAGATAACCTTCCTTGCCTTGACCCATTATCGCCGAAGCCCTGTTTACCCAAAGCCTTCCTACTCTGTCTCCCTCTACTCTGAGGCCTGCTCTATAAGGTGTCTCCTTTTAAACTCTTCTCGCTGTTCTCACTGGTTGATGTCCAAACGCTTACACAGTCGTGCCCTGATCAAAGCGCTGAAGAAATAACCATCTCCTTTTAAACTCTTCTCACTGTTCTCACTAGCTGACATCCACGTGCTTACGCAGTCGTGCCCCAATCAAACCGCTGAAGAAATAATCCTCTCCAATAGTTCACAGACTTTAATACAAACAGTGATAAAGGGAAAATTGAAGAACAAACACTTGGCCAAACAGGGCTGTTAACTAAAACTCTCAAAAGGAAAACGAAGCCTATACTGTGACTGAAAAAAACATCTAAACATTAAACGAATACCACTAGTCTTCAGAGTCAGTTGACTTGAAAGTCCAATATCTCAGGGAAGGCCGAATGTAAAACAGCAGTGAAGCGTTGCTATGCTCTGTCCAAGTCTCGACAAGCACTATGACAACAAGTATGGAGTTAAATACTATCACGATTAAATAATAATTAGCTGACATGTGCAAATTCACAAGCGCAATTGCCATATCTACTGAGTTGCCGAACCTGCGGTTGTGACAGGGCTCCCCTCTCTAGGCACAGCCCCTGAGCCACCACAGACCTGTGTCAGTTGTCCAAGATGTCCTTCGCTGGGATCTAAGTATGTTCTTCTGGGCCATACCCTTCCCAGTCCACAAGGTACTAGACCTTACCATGTACCCGGTGAGATGCTAGGAGACCCCGTACAGTATAGACAAGGGAACCATCTACCAGGTGGAGAGAAAGGGGAGGGAGGGTGACTGGGCCCAGGGGAGAGGTAATAACCGGCTTGAGCTGGGAAACATGGAATACTGGGTGGATCTTCAATGATGCTGGTAGATGCAATCTATAGGACACCTTGTTTACAGCCTTTTCCACTACAAACGGTCCCACGTAGCATGGTGCCAATTTCCGGTTCTCGACTTTCAGGGGAAGATCCCTTGATGCCAACCAGACCTCCTCTCCTGGCTCGAATGGCCTTACCTGTCAATGGAGCCGATCAGCCTGCCGGGAATGCTGTTTCTGGGCACGCAGCAGAGAAGCTCTGGCTTGTCTCCGGGTGTGCTTGTAACACTGGATTAGCTGTTCAGCAGCAGGAACTCCTACGTCGATCTCCTGATCAGGGAAGAGATGGGGCTGGAATCCCTTCTGGCATTCAAAGGGAGACATAACGGTGGAGGACGACTGGAGGTTATTGTGGGTGATCTCTGCCCAAACCAATCGTATGCTCCAGCACGTGGGGTTGGAAGAGGAAAGACAGTGCAGGGTTGTTTCCAACTCCTGGTTCACTCTCTCTCTCTCTGGCCATTAGACTGGCGTGAAAACCAGATGAGAGGCTGGCCGTGGCTCCTACAAGAGAGCAGAAAGCCTTCCAAAAGCGGGAAGTGAACTGCGGTCCATGATCAGACACTATGTCTTGGGGAAAGCTGTGGAGCCTGAACACATGTTGAACCTGAGTGTGGCAGTCTCACGAGCCGATGGAAACTTGGGGAGGGCAATGAAATGGGCAGCCTTGGAAAATCAATCCACAACAACCAAAATGGTGGTGTTTCCATTCGACGGGGGTGGGCCAGTGATAAAATCTACTGAGAGGTGGGACCAGGGGTGGTGGGACACAGGCAGTGGACATAACAGACCCGCAGGATGCTGGCGTGATGTCTTGTTCCGAGCGCAGGTAGGACAGGCAGACACAAAGTCGTGGACATCCTGGGACATAGATGGCCATCAAAATTGTCTCTTTATAAACTCCTAAGTCCGCTGAATTCCCGGACGTCCAGCCAGACGGGAGGAGTGACCCCATTTCAACACTTTGGAACGCACCGCAACAGGGACAAACAGCCGGTTGGGAGCAACCCCATCCGGGCCTGGATCTAATTGTTGGGTGGCCCTCACCTCTGCCTCTATTCCCCAGATAACTGGAGCAGCGATACACGAGCGAGGAAGAACGGGCTCTGGATTGGCATTGTCCTCAGATCTGTCAAACTGCTAGGAGAGAGCGTCGGCCTTTGTATTCTTGCTGCCGGGACGATAAGTGAGGATGAAATTGAACCGTGTGAAGAAGAGAGCCCACCAGGCTTGATGAGAGTTGAGTCTCTTAGCATCCTGAATATACGAGAGGTTCTTGTGATCTGTCCAGACGAAGAATGGATGTTCTGCCCCCTCCAGCCTGTGACGGCATTCCTTCAGGGCCTCTTTAACAGCCAGAAACTCCTGGTTCCCAACATCGTAATTCCTCTCGGCCAGAGTCAAGCGACGGTAAAGAAAGGCACAAGGGTGCAGCCGGCTATCTGCAGACGAGCGCTGAGAGAGGACAGCTCCAATGCCTACATCAGATGGATCCGCCTTGTCAATGAATGGCTGAGATGGGTCTGGGTGTTGCAGCAGCGGGGCAGTGCTGAAACGTTGCTTTTGCTCGGAAAATGCTTGGTCAGCCTCGTCTGTTCAAAGGAATCCTGCCAAGGTCTTAGAAACCATAGAAAAACTACAGCACAGAAACAGGCCTTTTGGCCCTTCTTGGCTGTGCCGAACCATTTTCTGCCTAGTCCCACTGACCTGCACACGGACCATATCCCTCCATACACCTCCCATCCATGTATCTGTCCAATTTATTCTTAAATGTTAAAAAAGAACCTGCATTTACCACCTCGTCTGGCAGCTCATTCCACACTCCCACCACTCTCTGTGTGAAGAAGCCCCCACTAATGTTCCCTTTAAACTTTTCCCCCCTCACCCTTAACCCATGTCCTCTGGTTTTTTTCTCCCCTTGCCTCAGTGGAAAAATCCTGCTTGCATTCACTCTATCTATACCCATCATAATTTTATATACCTCTATCAAATCTCCCCTCATTCTTCTACGCTCCAGGGAATAAAGTCCTAACCTATTCAACCTTTCTCTGTAACTGAGTTTCTCAAGTGCCGGCAACATCCTTGTAAACCTTCTCTGCACTCTTTCAACCTTATTAATATCCTTCCTGTAATTTGGTGACCAAAACTGAACACAATATTCCAGATTCGGCCTCACCAATGCCTTATACAACCTCATCATAATAATCCAACTCTTATACTCAATACTTTGATTAATAAAGGCCAATGTACCAAAAGCTCTCTTTACGACCCTATCTACCCGTGACGCCACTTTTAGGGAATTTTGTATCTGTATTCCCAGATCCCTCTGTTCTACTGCACTCCTCAGTGCCTTACCATTTATCCTGTATGTTCTACTTCGGTTTGTCCTTCCAAAGTGCAATACCTCACACTTGTCTGTATTAAACTCCATTTGCCATTTTTCAACCCATTTTTCCAGCTGGTCCAAGTCCCTCTGCAAGCTTTGAAAACCTTCCTCACTGTCCACTACACCTCCAATCTTTGTATCATCAGCAAATTTGCTGATCCAATTAACCACATTATCATCCAGATCATTGATATAGATGACAAATAACAATGGACCCAGCACTGATCCCAGTTGCACACCACTAGTCACAGGCCTCCACTCTGAGAAGCAATTCTCTACTACCACTCTTTGGCTTCTTCCATTGAGCCAATGTCTAATCCAATTTACCACCTCTCCATGCATATCTAGCGACTGAATTTTCCTATCTAACCTCCCATGCGGGACCTTGTGAAGTCCATGTAGACAATATCCACTGCCTTCCCTTCATCCACTTTCCTGGTAACCTCCTCGAAAAACTCCAATAGATTGGTCAAACATGACCTACCACGCACAAAGCCATGTTGACTCTCCCTAATAAGTCCCAGTCTATCCAAATACTTGTAGATTCTGTCTTTTAGTACTCCCTCCAATAACTTACCCACTACGGACGTCAAATTCACCGGCCTATAATTTCCCAGATTACTTTTCGATCCTTTTTTAAACAACGGAACAACATGAGCACCTCTCCAATCCTCCGGCACCTCACCCGTAGACACCGATATTTTAAATATATCTGCCGGGGCCCCTGCAATTTCAACACTAGTCTCCTTCATGGTCCGAGGGAATACCCTGTCAGGTCCTTGGGATTTATCCACTTTAATTTGCCTCAAGATAGCAAGCACCTCCTCCTTTTCAATCTGCACAGTTTCCATGATCTCACTGCTTGTTTCCCTTAATTCCATGGACTTCATGCCAGTTTCCCTAGTAAATACAGACGCAAAAAACCCATTTAAGGTCTCCCCCATTTCTTTTGGTTCCGCACGTAGCCGACCACTCTGATCTTCAAGAGGACCAATATTTCCCTTACAATCCTTTTACTCTTAATATACCTGTAAAAGCTCTTTGGATTATCCTTCACTTTGACTGCCAAGGCAACCTCATGTCTTCTTTTAGCCCTCCTGATTTCCTTCTTAAGTATTTTCTTGCACTTTTTATACTCCTCAAGCACCTGATTTACTCCCTGTTTCCTATACATGTCATACAACTCTCTCTTCTTCTTTATCAGACTTGCAATATCCCTTGAGAACCAAGTTTCCTTATTCCTATTCACTTTGCCTTTAATCCTGACAGGAACATACAAGCTCTGCACTCTCAAAATTTCTCCTTTGAAGGCTTCCGACTTACCGATCACATCCTTGCCAGAGAACAACCTGTCCCAATCCGCGCTTTTTAGATCCTTTCACATTTCTTCAAATTTGGCTTCCTTCCAGTTCAGAACCTCAACCCTAGGACCAAATCTATCCTTGTCCATGATCAAGTTGAAACTAATGGTGTTATGATCACTGGAACCAAAGTGCTCCCCTACACACACTTCTGTTACTTGTCCTAACTCGTTTCCTAACAGGAGATCCAATATTGCATCCCCTCTAGTTGGTACCTCTATATATTGATTTAGAAAACTTTCCTGAACACATTTTACAAACTCTAAACAATCTAGACCCCTAACAGTATGGGAGTCCCAATCAAATTGTGGGAAATTAAAATCCCCTACTACCACAACTTTATGTTTCCTGCAGTGATTAATTCTTCTTGGTGAGTGCATTAATTGAGCCGAAATTCCAAATGAAGCGGCGATAAAAGTTCACAAACTCCATGAAGCACTGTACCTGTTTGACTGTAGATGGTTTGGGCCACTCTGCAACTGCCAGAACTTTACTAAGGTCCATTTGAACACTGGATGGGGTAAATATATAGCCCAAAACCGACAGCTGGTCTTTATGGAATTCACATTTTTTAGGCTTGGCGTACAAGTCGTATTCAAGAAGGCGTCTGAGTACTTTCCGGACATGCTGGACATGCTCCTGATGAGAGCGGGAATAGATAAGGATGTCATCTAAATACACAAACACAAACTAGTTCAACATATCCCTGAGCACATCGTTAACCAAGGACTGAAATACAGTGGGGGTACTGGCCGGTCCAAAAGTCATCACCAGGTACTCATAGCGGCCATTAGAGGTGCTGAAAGCCGTTTTCCACTCATCCCCTTTTCTTATGCGAATCAGATTGTAAGCATTGTGCAGATCAATTTTGGAAAATATTGTTGCTCCCTGGAGTTGGTCAAACACAAACACCAGCAAGGGAAGAGGGTAGCGGTTCTTCACAGTGATGTTGTTCAGAGGCCGATGGTCGATGTAGGGATGGAGCTTGCCATCTTTCTTGCTCACAAAAAGAAACCCGCTCCTGTCGGTGAGGTTGAGAGACAGATGAACCCAATGCTCAATGCCTCCTTGATGTATTCCTCCATGGCCACCATTTCGGGACAAGAGAGGGAAAAGAGCCGGCCCTGGGGAGGACTAGTGCCCGGTAGGAGGTCTATGGCATAGTCGTATGGCCGGTGTGGAGGCAGGGTGGTGGCCTTTCTTTAACTGAAGACCTCAAGGAGATCCGCATATTCAGCCGGAATCCCAGACAGGTCCACATCCTTAGCTGACACAGGAAGGAATTCATGGAATGGAGCTTGAGCTGGACCCAGACAGGTAGACAAGCATGTTGGTCCCCACTCTTGGAGTACCTTCAGAGACCAATCGATCTGTGGGTTATGTCGGGATAACCGGGGAGACCAAGTACCAGTGGCAGTTCAGGTGAATTAACCAGACAGAAATATATTTCTTCATGGTGGTTGCCTTCAAGCACCAGTTGGAGGGGTTGGGTGGAAAGGTGGATCTGGCCGGTTCCCAGAGGTCAACCGTCCAGCACCTTGACGTTGATCTTTTCTCTTAATTCCTGAGTTGAAACTTCTCATCTTTGAATGAGAGAGATGTCAATGAGATTTCCAGCTGCACTGGAGTCGATAAGCGCCTTAAGTTCATGGGTCTGAGACCTCCACGACAAGGAAGCTGTGAGCATTACAGAATTAGGGGAAGCTGATTGAAGAGAGAACTGACCCGTCAGGATTCCCCTCCCTGCTGACGGGTACTCTCTTTTACTGGACGCTTGGAACATGCCGCCCGGAAGTGTCCTGGATCACCACGACAGAGGCAGGAACCTGTTCTCCAGCGCGACTCTTGTTTCTCCCAAGACAGGAGCATGCACCCCACTTGCATAAGCTCCTCCGTGGGCTGGGTGCTGGGTGGTGAGGGAGGGGGAGAGGTTGAGGAAACATGGTGATCAGGTGAGGGAGGGGGCGAGGAAAGACAGTGATCTGGTGTGCATAGGAAGTTTGAAACATTCTTTCCCTAAGCCACTCAGTTACCCGGTCGTCAACTCGAATAGATTAATCAGGTCATCCAAACTACCCTGCTCATCCAGGACCGCGATCTCATGCCGGAGCCCTGCATTCAGTCCACACTGGAAGGCAGTGATGAGAGATATCTCATTCCATCCCATCTCTACTGCAAGGGTACAGAATTTGACTCCATAGGTTCTCACCGTTCCTCTGCCTTGGTGCAGGTCCATGAGTTGGGGGGCAGCCTCCTGACCCCGTACTGGAAGATCAAAAACCCTCCTTAACTCCGCCACAAAATGTTGGAATGACTGGGCTGCAGGGTATCCTTGCTCCCGTAAAGCGTTGAACAGGCTGAGTGGATGTCCATCAAGAAGATTAACCATGTACGCCAATTTTCACGCATCACCACCAAAACGACCAGACTGGGCTTGGAATGTCAACTCACATCAGGTAATAGAATTCCTGCAACCATTGGGATCACCAGAATATCTGCCTGCTGGTGGAATACTCGGTTCCTGAACAGTCGTGGGAGTCGGATCTGGTCCGGGCACGGGAGCAGGAGCATTAGTAGCAGAGATCATCGGGGCAGCAGAAAAGAAGGACCTGTGAGATGCTGGGAGTGGGACTGAGGCGGCCTGAAGCTGCTGAATTGAGCTGGCAAGAACGTTAATGGTTGTCAGCTGATGCTAGCTGTTCACAGTAAGTTCATGGACAGCGGCCGTGAGTGCGGAAATCGCAGACACCTGAGGCCGATTGTCTGTGGTGAGCTGTTGAACAGCTGTGGCTAGGGACGATACCTGTTCCTCCAAGTAAAATTGGGCTTGTTGGCACAAAGTTATCTGCCTCATTGCCTCCGTAACTTCACTGAGAACGGATTCCATTCCCTGTAGCTTGTCTCCTACCTGACCAATGAATCTTACGGCCAAGGTCAGCTGCACTCTCTCTGCTGGGTCCATGCTTGTGTTCGAGACTTACTGTTACCAGGTTCAGATATAGCCCAAGTACGGAGTGAGAGACACTGAAGCAGGTCGATAATTCACAGACTTAAATACAAACAGTGTTAAAGGGAAAATAAAACAACAAACACTCGGCCAAACAGGGCCATTAACTAAAACTCTCAAAAGAAAAACGAAGCCTACTGTCATGGTCCGGTCCATGAAGTCCGCATTCCGTTTCACGGTCTGGTCCATCGATCCATATTCCAGGTTTTCCGGTTTTCCCTTGTCCTGTTGTGTGCCTTAATTGAGGCACATGATTCTGATTTTGGGCTGGCTACATAAGTAGCTCCTGGGTTCAGCTTCATTTGCTGGACTGTTCCCTTCACCTTCCTCCTGAAGCCTTGCTGCAACCTCTGCCTATATCGCTTTCAAGTTCTACTGCTGGAGCAAGACCAGAGCCTTGCTGTGTCTAGATAAGGAACTGTCTATTGTTGCTTGGAACTGTCTCTGTGTCCATGCCTTTGCTAGGTAGGTCCAGCTGTTTGCTGCTACCTTGTGTTGGTAACCGTCTCTGCGTCCATGCCTTCACTAGGTAGGTCTGGCTGTTTGCCACTACCTTGTGTTAGGAACTGTCTCTGTGTCCACGCCTTCACTAGGTAGGTCTGGCCGTTTGCTGCTACCTTGTGTTGGGAACTATCTCTCTGTGTTTTGTGTATGAGTCCTGGCCCTACGCCCTGTTCCCAAGGAGGGGTCCCAGCTCTGCATTCTGCGTTCCTGTTCTCCCTGGACCAAGGCTCTGCGTTCCTGTTCTCCCTCGACCAAGGCTCTGCATTCCTGTCTCCCAAGACCAAGTCAAGGCTTCAGGGTCTCATCCTGTCTATGTGCCTCGCCCAGCCCAGGAGTACCTTGCCCAGCCCGATGCTGGGGTTCCCTTGTCCTGTGCTGGGGTTCCCTCGTCCTGTCCAGGAGTCTCCCATCCTGTCCAAGTCAAGGCTTTGTGTTCATGTCCTGTCCATGTGCCTTGTCCTGTGCAGGAGTTCCACGTCCTGTTTTGTAGCCACGTCCTGTCCTTGCGAAGATCCTAGTCCCGAGTCCTAGCCTAGACCTGGGTTCCGGTTCCGAGTCAAGACCCAGGTTCTGGGTCCTTGTCCAGGCTCTGGTTCCGGAGTTCCGTGCCTCTAGTCCAGGCTCCTTGCTCCTAGTTCCTTGTCTGGGTTCTGTGTTTCTTGTCCATGTCCTAGCCTAGACCCTGCATCCTAGTCTCGTCCAGGGCCTGTGTCAATGTCCAGCATCCTTTCTTCCCCACTTCCCTTGCTTTCTTGACACTCTGAGTCCTGTTCCTAGTACTTCAGTGTCTGTGTCTTGCATTTGGGTCCACCACCAGCGTCCCCCTTATGACACCTACACTGCGGCTGAAAAGAACATCTAAACATTAAACAAATACCGTTAGTCTTCAGAGTCAGTTGACTTGAAAGTCCAACATCCCAGGGAAGGCCAAATGCAAAACAGCAGCAAAGCGTTGCTATGCTCTGTCCAAGTCTCGACAAGCACCACAACGACAAATATGGAGTTAAATACTGTCACGATAAATAATAATTAGCTGACGTGCAAATTCACAAGCACAATTGCTGTATCTACTGAGCTGCCGAATCCGTGGTTGTGACATCTAGATCTTAAAGAGATAAAGATTAGCTTTATTTGTCACATTTGCGTACATCAGAACATATTTTTGGTGGTAGGAAGAGAGAATGCCTGGGGCAGGTGGGGCCTTTGATTATGCCAGCTGCTTTAGCAAGGCAGTGAGATATGTAGACAGAATCCATAAAGACGAGGCTGGTTTGCACAGTGAGAAGTGGAATCTTACCGAGAGCCTTATAAAATGATGAAAGTCACAGACAGGGTGTATGTGCACAGTCTTTTTCCCAGAGCTGGATAATAAAGAACTAAAGTGCAGAAGTTTAAGATGAGAGAGAAGAGATTTAAATAAACTGTGAGGAGCAACATTTTCATGCAAAGGGTGGTCAGTACGTGGAATGAGCTGCCAGATGAAGTGGTTGAGGCAGGTACAGCACATTAACAACATTTAAAAAGCACTTCAGTGGATGGGGAAAGCTTAGATATGAGCCAAATGAAGGCAAATGTGACTATCTTAGATGGGAATCTTGGTTGGGCTGCTAGGTCTGTTACCTTGCTGTATGACTCTATTAATCTATTTGGTGAGGGTAAGGAATATTTGATGAACAATAACATACCAAGAAGAAAAGTCAAGAGGAACAGAGAAAACAAACAATAAATTCCAGATTCTAGATCTTAAAGAGATGAAGATTAGCTTTATTTGTCACATGTACATACATCAAAACATACACTTAAATGTGTTGTTTACATCAATGACCACCGAAGTATAAAGATGTGCTGAGGGCAGCCCACAAATGCCAACATGATACTGGCACCAACATAAAATGCCCACTACTTACTAAACTTAACCTGTCTGCCTTTGGAATGTGGCAGGAAGCTGGAGCATCCAAAGGAAACTACTGCAGTCATAGGGAGAAAGTAGAACTTTTAGTAGACAGCAGCAGAAGTGAACCTGGGTGGCTGGTGCTGTAATAACATTATACTAACTGCTATGCTACCACCATGTTCCCACAGATTAGACAGCAGCAAATGTACCCAACTATTTAAGAAATGAAACAGAAAGTATAACTATGCTCCAGTGAGCCTTACATGAGTACAAGGACAATGCTTGAGGAAGGACAATATTAAGGAAGGAGTAATAGAACACTGAAAGCAAGATAAATAAGGAACAATCAACAGAATCATGTCTGACAAAACCTTTGGAGTTCAATTAACTTAACAACCCTCATCTTAGAAATGGCAATCAGAGAAAACCCACAAGGGGTGAACAGTAACGAGGTCAGGACCATTGATGAGAGGAAAGATCAGTAAGCTCTCTGTGATTTTCGGGGTGTTACTGATAAAGCAAACTTCATCACATTTAAACAGTACTCAGATGAACACTTGATAATGCACTTTGCAGCTATGGATCAATGGAGTGACAGCTGGGAATTGACGTGGTCAGACACTGCATCAAATAGCATATTTTATGTTGTTAATCTTTATAACTGAAAGTGAATTACCTTTCCTGAACCACAGGGAGTGCCATCTACCACCATATCAACGCCTTCAGCATCGCCTGAGAAGTATGTTCCATAACATTCAATATTTTTGCCCTTACTGGAGAACTGAGACACCACATTTTCCATTCTTCCACCAATTGCTGGTGAACTGCCTTTTCCATTGCACTGAAGCTTTCCACATCTTACATCTCTACAAGAGAAGAGTAAATGACTGAAGGTTGGTATTATCTGGATCAGTACAACATTCACTTGGTGAATTTCCAACAGGAAAGCAAATAATTTCAAATCTGGAATAATAATAAAAAGTGATGTAAAGTAAGTGTGAAGTGCACTTTGGAAGGTCAAGCTTGAAGGCAGTGCGGAGAAACAGAGAGTACAACTCGAGAGATCGTGATCTATAGATCCCTCAAAGTTGCTGTACAGGTTGATGGGGTGGCTAAGAGGCACATAGAAACATAGAAAACATAGAAAATAGGTGCAGGAGTAGGCCATTCGGCCCTTCGAGCCTGCACCACCATTTATTATGATCATGGCTGATCATCCAACTCAGAACCCTGTACCAGCCTTCCCTCCATACCCTCGGATCACCCTAGCCACAAGGGCCATATCTAACTCCCTCTTAAATATAGCCAATGAACTGGCCTCAACTGTTTCCTGTGGCAGAGAATTCCACAGATTCACCACTCTCTGTGTGAAGAAGTTTTTCCTAATCTCAGTCCTAAAAGGCTTCCCCTTTATCCTCAAACTGTGACCCCTCGGTCTGGACTTCCCCAACATCGGGAACAATCTTCCTGCATCTAGCCTGTCCAATCCCTTTAGGATTTTATACGTTTCAATCAGATCCCCCCTCAATCTTCTAAATTCCAACGAGTACAAGCCTAGTTCATCCAGTCTTTCTTCATATGAAAGTCCTGCCATCCCAGGAATCAATCTGGTGAACCTTCTTTGTACTCCCTCTATGGCAAGGATGTCTTTCCTCAGATTAGGGGACCAAAACTGCACACAATACTCCAGGTGTGGTCTCACCAAGGCCTTGTACAACTGCAGTAGTACCTCCCTGCTCCTGTACTCGAATCCTCTTGCTATAACTGCCAGCATACCATTCGCCTTTTTCACCGCCTGCTGTACCTGCATGCCCGCTTTCAATGACTGGTGTATAATGACACCCAGGTCTCGTTGCACCTCCCCTTTTCCTAATCGGCCACCATTCAGATAATAATCTGTTTTCCTATTTTTTCCACCAAAGTGGATAACTTCACATTTATCCACATTAAATTGCATCTGCCAGGAATTTGCCCACTCACCCAATCTATCCAAGTCACCCTGCATCCTCTTAGCATCCTCCTCACAGCTAACACTGCCGCCCAGCTTCGTGTCATACGCAAACTTGGAGATGCTGCATTTAATTCCCTCATCCAAGTCATTAATATATATTGTAAACAACTGGGGTCCCAGCACAGAGCCTTGCGGTACCCCACTAGTCACTGCCTGCCATTCTGAAAATGTCCCGTTTATTCCCACTCTTTGCTTCCTGTCTGCTAACCAATTCTCTATCCACATCAATACCTTACCCCCAATACCGTGTGCTTTAAGTTTGCACACTGATCTCCTGTGTGGGACCTTGTCAAAAGCCTTTTGAAAATCCAAATATACCACATCCACTGGTTCTCCCCTATCCACTCTACTAGTTACATCCTCAAAAAATTCTATGGTGTGTTGGACTTCATTACTTGGGGGAACTGAGTTCAAGAACCATGTGGCTCTATAAGATCATGGTTGGACCACACTGGAACATTCTGTTCAGTTCTGGTTGCCTCATTATAGAAAGGATGTAAAAGCTTCAGAGAAGGTGCAGAGGAGATCTACCTGGATGGAAGAGCATGTCTTTTGACAATAGGTTGAGCAACCTAGGACTTGTCTCTGTGGAGTGGAGAAGGATGAGAGAATGCTGATAGGGGTGTACAGGATGATAAGACCGTAAGACTAAGGAGCAGAATTAGGCCATTCAGCCCACTGAGTCTGCACTGCCACTCCGCCATGGCTTACCATGTCCTGACCGATCAGGACATGTCACAGGATTTTATCTTGTCCAGCAGTCTCATTTGTGGCATCTTATCAAATGCCTTCTGAAGATCCATGTAAATGACATTCACTGCCTCTCCTCTGTCCACCCTGCTTGTCCTCTTGATAAGAGGCATAGGCCAAGTGAATAGCCAAGGAGTTTTCCCAGGGTGAAAATGACTAATAAGAGGAGGTGACATTTTAAGATCACTGGAGGAAAATGATGTGGAATGTGTGCCATCCATTTAGGGGGAGGTTTTCTCAGTGAGGGACACTAAGGTTGGTCTTGGGCTTTTTTTGGTTTGGTGAGCGATGAAGAGAGAAGACGCTGGGGAGAACCAGTTGCAGGATACGATCTGTTGGAAGACCCGTTTGTTCAAGATGGATTACGAGCGACATTTGGAAGGTGGTGTGTGCTTTCACACTGACCGAGGGATCAGTGTGTGAGTGACACAGAAGTTCAAAATGAGCTCCAATTTGTGCACATTTGACTGTTTAATTAAAATGGCCCCTTTCTTTTTGATTTTCTTCACTAACCCTTTAGTTAAGATCCATAAATATAATTCTGTTAATAGTATGCAGTGTACTGTCTGTTGTTTCGTGGCTCTAATTTGTAACAGGGAAGCAAGTTACACAGCATCCACACAAACCGGGGTTTGGGGCAGGAAAGCCATCTTGGTCTCTCGAGTCTGGCGAGACTGGAGAATGTTTTCCCTAAACTTATGCAGCCAAGCAAACCGGGGGTTTCAATTACATTTGCCTTTCTCACCACTGACTCAACCTTTAAGGAATCCTACACAAGGTCTCCATGTCCCTTTGCACCTCAGGTTTTTGAATTTTCTCTCCTTTTAGAAAAGAGTCTATGCTTTTACTTCTTCTAACAAAGTATTTCTACACCATGCCAGAATCCATTGATTCTAGAAAAATTATTACTAATGCCTTCACAATCTCTTCAGCCACCTCTTTCAGAACCCTGGGGTGTATGCCATCTTGTTCAGGTGACCTATCTACCTTCAGACCTTATGGTTTTCTAAAAAACTTCTCTCTTGTAATAGTAACTTCACACACTTCATGACCATTGACACCTAGAACTCCCAACATAATGCTAGTGGCATTCACAGTGAAGACTTTGGGTCCTCCCAGTTCCTTCAAACAAAAGGGGTAGCCATGGGCACTCACATGGGTCCCAGCTATGCCTGTCTGTTTGTTGGCTACGTGGAACAGTCTATATTGTTAGCCTACACTGGTGACCATCCTGCACTTTTCCTACACTACACTGACGACTACATTGGTGGTGCTTCTTGCAAACGTGCTGAACTCGTCGATTTCATCCACTTTGGCTCCAAATTCCACCCGACCTTTTGAACTTCTCTGTCACTCACACACTGGTCCATTTCTGACACCTCCCTTCTGTTTCTCGATCTCACTGTCTCTATCTCTGGAGTCAGCTTATCCACTGATGTCTATTATAAGCCAACGGGCTCTCACAGCTTCCTGGACTATACCTTGTCCCACCCTGCTACTTGTAAAAACGCCATCCATTTTGCTCAATTCCTCCGTCTTTGCTGCATCGGCTCTCAGGATGAGTCTTTTCACTCTAGAATGAAGGAGATGTCCTGCTGTTTCAAAGAAAGGGGCTTCCCTTCCTCCACCATCAATGCTGCTTTCAACTGCATCTCTTCCATTTCACGCACGTCTGCTCTTACCCCCATCCTCCCGCCATGCTACCAGGGATAGGGTTCCTCTTGTCTTCACCTACTATCCCACCAGCCTCCACGTCTAGCACATAATTCTCCGAAACCTCTGCCACCTCCAACTGGACCCCACCACCAAACACATCTTTCCCTGCCCCCCCACTTTCTGCTTTATGCAGCGATCGCTCCCTACGTGAGCGACTCCCTTGTCCATTCGTCCCTCCCCACTGATCTCTCTCCTGGCATTTATACTTGCAAGCAGAACAAATGCTTCACCTGCCCTTACACCTCTTCCCTCAGTACCATTCAGCGCCTCAAACAGTCCTTCCAGTTGAGGAGACACTTCATCTGCGAGTCTGTTGGAGTCATATACTGTGTTCGGTGCTCCTGGTGTGGCCTCTTGTATATTGGTGAGACCCAAGAAAGATTGGGAGACTGCTTCGCTGAGCTTCTACACTCCACCCACTAGAACAAGCAGAATCTCCCAGTGGCCACCCATTTTAATTCCACTTCTGCTTCCCATTCCGGTATGGCTATCCATGGCCTCCTCCACTGTCGTGATGAGGCTCCATTCAGGTTAGAACACCACCTTATAATCTATTTGGGTAGCCTCCAACCTGATGGCATGAACATCGATTTCTCAAACTTCCAGTAATGCTTCCATTCCCTTTTCCTCTCTTATGTTATCTCCTTGCCTGCCCATCACCTCCCTCTGATGCTCCTCCCCATCTTTTCCTCTTTCTTCCATGGTCTCTGGTCCCTTTCACCAATCAGCTTCCTAGCTCTTTGTTTCATTCCTCCCCCTCCAAGTTTCACCTACCGCCTGGCATTCTCTCTCAACCCCCTTCAGCCCGAAACGTCGACTGTACTTTTTTCCATAGATGCTGCCTGCCCTGCTGAGTTCCTCCAGCATTTTGTGTGTGTTGCTCAGATTTCCAGCATCTGCAGATTTTGTCTTGCTTGCAAAATACTTATTCAGTCTTCCACTATTTCCTCGCCCCTTTACTAATGATCATTATTTTCCAGCAGTCCAATATCTACTCTTGCTGCTTTTTTACGCTTCATATATCTGAAGAAACCTTTGGTAGCTTACCTTCGTATTCTGTTTTTTCCTTTGTGACTTTTTTTTTACTTGCCTTCTGTTGGTTTTTAAACACCTCCCAATCGTCTAACTTCCTATTAATTTTTGCTCTATTTGGCTTCTCTTTGGTTTTTATGTTGGCTTTGACTTCTTTTGTCTCCACAGTGACGTCATCTTGCCATTAGAATAGTTCTTCTTCTTCTTTGGAATCTATCTATCCTGTGCCTTCTGAATTGTTCCCAGAAACTTCAGCTAATGCTGCACAGTTGTCATCCCTGCTAGTGTTCCTTTTCAATCAATCTTGATCAGCTTCTCTCTCATGCCTCTGTAATTCCCTTTACTCCTCTGTGATACTGATACTTCTGAACTTAGCTTCCCCTTCTCAAACTGCAGTGTGAATTCTATCATATTATGATCACTGGTCTCTAAGGGTTCTTTTACCTTAAGCTCTCTAATCAATTTTGGCTTACTTTACAACACTCAGTCCAGAATAGCTTATCCCCAAGTGGGCTTAACCATGATTTGCTCCAAAAAGTTATAGAAGCATAGAAAAACTACAGCACAATACAAGCCCTTCAGCCCACAATGCTGTGCCAAACATGTACTTACTTTAGAAACTACTGGGGTTCCCATAGCCCTCTACTTTTCTAAGCTCCATGTACGTATTCAGGAGACTCTTAAAAGACCCTATTGTATCCGCCTCCACCACTATCACTGGCAGCCCATTCCATGCACTCACCACTCTGCTTAAAAAACTTAACCCTGACATCTCCTCTGTACCTACCTCCAACAACCTTAAAACTATGTCCTCTCGTGATAGCCATATCAGCCCTGGGAAAAAGCCTCTGACTATCCGCACAATTGTGTTCATTCTACAAAATCCACCCTCTTGGGGTCCAGACCCAACCTGATTTTTTCCAATCTACCAGCATATTGATATCCTCCACAGTTATCATAACATTGTCTTTCTGAGATGCATTTTCCATCTTCTGTTTGTAGATCATATATTTGCTACTACTCAGTGATCTGTATATATAATTCCCATCAGGGTCTTTTCACCCTTACAGTTTCTTAACTGTACCCACAATGATTCTACACCTTCTGATCCTATGACATCTACTTCTATTGATTTGATTTCATTTTTTACCAACAGAACAACCCCATCTCCTCTGCTTTCCTGCCTGACCTTTCAAGACAATATGTATCCTTGGATGTTAAGCTGCCAGCTATAATCTTTAAGCCATGATTCAGTGATACCCACAATGCCATACATGCCAATCTGTAACTATGCTACAAGTTCATCTACCTTATTCTGTGTACTGTGCACATTCAAACACAACACCTTCAGGGTGTATTCATCACCATTTTCGAATAAGTCCCTCTTTTACATTGCAGCTCATCCTGCTGACTTGTAAGTTTTCCCGATCATCAGCCTCTCCTTGCTAGCAGACTCACTACACACTGCCTCTGTCTGTAAACCAATTACCCCATCTTCATCACCATCATTCTAGTTCCCACCCCCCTGCCAAATAAGTTTAAACCCTCCTGAACAGCTCGAGCAATAATATTGGTCCCCTTTGGGTTTCGGTGTAACCCGTCTCTTTTGTAGAGGTCATACCTTCCCCGAAACAAATCCCAATGATCCAGAAATCTGAACCACTGCCCCCCTGCACCACTTCTTCAGCCAAACATTTATCTGTCAAATCATCCTATTCTTACCTCCACAGGTATGTGGCATAGGCAGTGATCCAGAGAGTACCACCATGGAGGCTCTTTTTTTCTGCTTTCTACCTAGCTCCTTAAAATCTCTCTTCAGGATCTCCTCACCTTTCCTACCTACAGTAATTCACTCATGCCAAGACTTCTGGCTGTTCATCCTCCCCCTTCAGAATGTTATGGACCCAAAATGAGACACTACTGACCCTGGCACCTGGGAGGCAACATATCCTGTGGGTATCTCTACCATGTCCACAGAATCTCGTCTCTATTCAAGTCAAGTCAAGTCAAGTCACTTTTTATTGTCATTTCGACCATAACTGCTGGTACAGTACACAGTAAAAACAAGACAACATTTTTCAGGACCATGATGCTACATGAAACAATACAAAAACTACACTGAACTACGTAAAACAACACAAAAACTAAACTACACTACTACGCAGCACCGCCTCGCTGTACTCGCTGTGACTCATTGTTCTTACTGATAAGACCCACCATGGTCGTGTCATCGGCGAACTTGATGATGTGGTTCGAGCTGTGTTGCAGCACAGTTGTGGGTCAGCAGATTGAACAGCAGTGGACTGAGCACACAGCCCTGGGGGGCCCCCGTGCTCAGTGTGATGGTATTGGAGATGCTGCTTCCGATCCGGACTGACTGAGGTCTCCTAGTCAGGAAGTCTAGGATCCAGTTGCAGAGGGAGGTGTTCAGGTCCAGTAGGCTCAACTTTCCAATCAATCAATATTTCTCTATTTATGGAAGTTCCTACTGCAGTTCTCTACACCTCTCTTCTCTTCTGAGCTGTAGCATGAGATTCAGTGTTAGAGACCTGGTCGCTGCAGCCCCCCATGGTAGGTTATCCCCCTTAACAGTATTCAAAGTAGTATACTTATTATTGAGGGGAATGGCCATAGTAATACTCAGCACTGGATGCCCACATCCCTCCCTTCTCCTGACAGTCACCCAGCTACCTGTCTCCTGCAACCTACCTGTAGCTCCTACCTATCACTTCCTCAGTCTCCCGTATAGCTGAAGATGGAGATGCAGCTCCAGTTCCTTAACACATACTCTGAGGCCGGTGCAGATGTGGTTACCCAGGAGGTTGGAGGTTTCCCAGAATTCTCACATCTCACACACAGAAAAAAAAAATCACAGTCCCTGGATCTATTCTCATTGCACAAACTGTGTCTTAACAGATGAGGAATAAAGAAGAAAAAACAAACTTGCCAGATACTTACCTCACCCAAGCCTGATGAGCCAAAGCCAATCCAACACTGACCCATTCTCTCAATGGCCACTCTGCTTGCCCCTGCTTATTTTCATTCGCCCTTCCTAATGAATCCCACTCACTAACTGGGTGCTGAAATTGCCTTTTTTAATCTTAGGCTGCAAACCTAAATGACATCACTGCCTCTTCTTATGCTCCTGTTCCTGATTGGATGCAGTTCAACTCCAAAAACTGCTGCAAAGTGCTGCCTTTTTTAATCTTCAGCTGCGGACAAATGAAATCACCACTTCTTCTCGTGCTCCTGCTTACTGATTGGGCATGATTTTTGGAGTTGGACTGTGCTCAAATAGTAAGTGGGATTCATTAGGGTAATATTTTTCTTATGTGTTGTGTGTGATGTATGGTTTTTGGGTGCACCACGGTCTGGAGGAATTTTGTTTCATTGATTTGTGTGTGTTTATATCGAGTTCACATGCACCAATTGGGCTGGCAGCTCAGTCCACACTCTCACAACTCTGAGTGAACAAGTTTCCCTTCATGTTCCCCTTAAAACTTCTGCCGTTCACCCTTAAGCCATGACGTCTGGTTGCAGTCCCATCCAACCACAGATAAAAAGGCCTGCCTGTATTTACCCTATCTATACCCCTCATAATTTTGTATACCTTTATCAAATTTCCCCTGAATAGATATACAGAGAATCTACAGCACATTACAGGCCCTTCAGCTCACAATGTTGCACCGACCACGTAACCTACTCTAGAAGCTGCCTAGAATTTCCCTACCACATAGCCCTCTATTTTTCTAAGCTCCGTGTACTTATCTAAGAGTCTCTTAAAAGACCCTATTGATCCGTCTCTATCACCTTCGCTGGCAGTGCATTCCACACATCCACCATTCTCTGTGTGAAAGACTTACCTCTGACATTCCCATTGAACCTACTTCCAAGCACCTTAAAACTGTTCCCCTTCATGTTAGCCATTTCAGCCCTAGATAAAAGCTTCTGGCTATCCACACAATCAATGCCTCTCATCATCTTATCCAACAGGTCACCTTTCACCCACCATTGCTCCAAGGAGAAAAGGCCAAGTTCACTCAACCTATTCTCATAAGGCATGCTCTCCAATCCAGGCAACATCCTTGTAAATCTCCTCTGCACTCTCTCTATAGTATCTACTTCCTTCCTGTAATGAGGTGAGCAGAACTGAACACAGTGGGTTCTAACTATGGTCTTATATAGCTGTAACATTACCTCTCGGCTCTTGAACTCAATCCCGTGGTTGATGAAGGCATCCGCCTTCTTAATAACTGTCAACCCGCGCAGCAGCTCCGAGTGTCTGATGGCTATGGACCCCCAAGATCCATACTGTCGAGTCTTACCATTAATACTACCTTCCGTCTTCAAATTTGACCTACAGAAATGAACCACTTCACACTTATCTGGGTTGAACTCCATCTGCTACTTCTCAGCCCAGTTCTGCATCCTATCGATGTCCCAATGTAACCTCTGACAACCCTCCAGACTATCCACAACACCCCCAACTTTTGTATCATCAGCAAACTTACTAACCCACCCTTCTACTTCCTCAACTAGGTTACTTATAAAAATCACAAAGTGGAGGGGTCCCAGAACAGATCCCTGCAGTACACCACTGGTCACTGACCTTCATACAGAATAGGAACCATCTACAACCACCCTTTGCTTTCTGTGGGGAAGCCAGTTCTGGATCTACAAAGCAATATCCCCTTGGATCCTATGCCTCCTTACTTTCTGAATGAGCCTGGCATGGGGAACCTTATCAAATGCCTTACTGAAATCCATATACACTACATCCGCTGCTCTAACTTCATCAATGTGTTTTGTTACATCCTCAAAGAATCCAGTTAGGTTCATAAGGCACAACCTGCCCTTGACAAAACTATGCTGACTATCCGTAATCAGATTATGTCTCTCCAAATGCTCATAGATCCTGTCTCTCAGGATCTTCTCCAACAACTTGCCCACCACTGAAGTCAGACTCACTGGCCTACAATTTTCTGGGTTATCTCTACTCCCTTTCTTGAACAAGGGAACAACATTTGTAATTTTCCAATCCTCTGGTACTTCTCCTGTCCCTATTGATGATGCAAAGGTCATCACCAGAGGCTCAGAAATCTCCTCCCTTGCTTCCCACAGTAGCCTGGGTATATCTCGTCCGGTCCCAGGAATTTATCTAACTTAATACCTTTCAAAAGATCCAGCACATCCTCTTTCTTAATGTCTATGCACTGAAGCATTTCAGTCTGCTGTTAGTCATCCCCACAATTGCCAAGGTCCTTTTCACTGGTGAATATTGAAGCAAAATATTAAGTACCTCCGCTACCTCCACCTGATGTTTCCACTATCACACCTGATTGTTCATCCTCTTGCTCTTCACATACTTGTAGAATGCCTTGGGGTTTTCCTTAATCCTGCTCACCAAGGCCTTCTCATGGCCCCTTTTAGCTCTCCTAATCTTCTATGTTGCAAGGAACACAGTCCTAACCTATTCAATCTTTGTTTATAATTCATGGTCATCCAGTCGCAGCAACATCCTTGTAAATTGTATCTATACTTTTTCACCCTTATTTACATGTTTCCTGTAGGTGGTGACAGGACTCCAAATTAGGGCTCACCAACGTCTTGCACAACTTCAACATAACATTCCATCTCCTGTACTCAATACTTTGATTTATGGACAATATGCCAAAAGCTTTCTTTATGTACCTATCTACCTATGACACCACCTTCAATAAATTATGGACCTCTATTCCCAGATTGCTTTGCTCTACAGCACTCCTCAGTATCCTACTGTTCACTGTGTAAGGTCTACCCTGGTTGGTCCAACCAAAGAGCAACACCGTGTACTTGTCTGCATTAAATTCCATCTGCTATATTTTAGCTAATTTTTCCGGCTGGTCCAGATCCCACTGCGAGCTCTGATTGTCTTTTTCACTGTCCAGTACACTCCCAGTCTTGTTGTCATCCGCAAATTTGCTGATCCAGTTAACAGCATTATCATTCAGATCACTGATATAGATGACAAACAACAATGGACTCAGCACTGATCCCTGTGGCATTCCACTAGACACAGGCTACCATTGAGCGAGGCAACCATATACTATCAATCACTGGCTTCTCCCACGAAACGAATGTCCAATCTAATTTACTACTTGATCTTGAATGCCGAGTGACTGAACCTTCCTGTCTAATCTCACATGCAGGACCTTGTCAAATGCTAAAGTCCATGTAGACAACATCCACTACCTTGTCTTCATCAACATTTCTGGTAAGTTACTTGAAAAACTCTAAGATTGGTTGCGGATGACCTACCATGCACAAAATCATGCTGACTATCCCACATCAGTCCATGTTCTATCCAAATACTCATATATCCGGTCCCTTAGAATACCTTCCAATTCCTTTCCCACTACTGATGCCAGGCTCAGCGGCCTACAATTACCTGGTTTATTTTTAGGGCCTTTCTTAAACAGCACAACAACATTAACTATCCTCCAATCCTTCGGCACCTCACCTGTCGCTAAGTATGATTAAATATCTCTGCGAGGGCCCTTGCATTTTCTGCCCTTGCCTCCCACAGGGTCTGAAGTAACACCTTGTCAGGATCTGGGGATTTACCCACACTGATTTGCCTCAAGACAATAAGCACCTCCATTTCTGTATTCTGTTTTGGGTCCATGAAGTTGATGCTGCTTTGCCTCACTTCTATAGACTCTGTGTCTGACTCCTGAGTAAATACAGATGCAAAAAAATTAATATAAGATCTCCCCCATCTCTTTTGGCTCCTCATATGGATTACCATTCTGATCTTCCAGAGGACCAATTTTATCCCTTGCAATTCTTTTGCTCTTAACATCTCTTAGAATCTGTTAGGATTCTCCTTCAACTTGTCTGCTAGAGCAACTTCATACCTTTTTTTTTAGCCCTCCTGATTTCTTTCTGAAGTGTTCTCTTGCAATTCTTGTACTCCATACCTACCTCATTTGTACCTGTACATACTATGCAGCTCCTTTTTTTTTAACCAGGGTCACAATGTCTCTTGAAAACCAAGGTTCCCTAAACCTGTTACCTTTACCTTTTATTCTGACAGGCTGTATGTTTCGTACTCTCAGAATTTAACTTTTGAAGTTAAAGTACACCAAGTACACCTTTGTCAGAAAACAGCCTGTCCCAATACACACATGCCAGATCCTTTCTGAGACCACCAAAATTGGCCTTTCTCCAATTTAGAATCTCAACCCGTGGACCAGACCTGTCTTTTTCCATAGTTACTTTGAAACTAATGGCATTATTATCACTAGATGCAAAGTATTCTCCAGTCACCTATTCTGTCACATTCTCTTATAGTAGGTCAGGTAACACACACTCTTCCATTGGGACTGTACTGATTATATACTGATTAAGGAACCTTTCCTGAATACATCTGACAAACTCTATCTCATCTCTATCTCATTTTACAGCGTGGGAGTCCCAGTCAATATGTGGATAGTTAAAATCACCTACTATCACAACCTTATGTTTCTTGCAACAGTCTGTGATTTCTATAAAATTGTTCTTCTAAATCCCATGGACTATTGTGTGGTTTGTAATGATGTAGCCCACCAATTAGATTAGATTAGATCTGAATAGATAAGCTATAATCAGAGGCAGTGACTGACTATCTCACGCTAATTTTTTCTCTTAATATTTCAGATAATACAGATAAAGAGGAGGAGGAGAAGATGGCGGTGCGACACAGCGTGCAGTGGCCACTCCGGTGAATGATATCTGTTATCTGTCAAGTAGGGTGCCGTGCACAATCCTAATTTGATGGAGACAGACGTGAGAGCACGGAGGAACATCTGGAGAAACTTCTGAACTGCCTTCTTCACTGCCGCTGCTACTGTGTGATCCGAAATCTCCAGAGGGGAAGGCCCCAAATCCTCGGCTTTGCTTATTGCTTGGCGGCCGGGGCGGGGTTGAAGCGCTCGGCAGAGATGGTGCTCGGTGCTCAATATCGGAGGGCTGGTCGGAGGTTTGAAGTTTTTGGACGGACTCAGAGTCGGTTGTGGTCGGGTGCTTACAATGCATCGGCAGTTGTCGGCGCCTGGAGGTTTATGGCAGGGAGAGTTTCTCCCTTTTGCCGCCTGCTAGCGGGACTATCGGGAGTCGATCGGAACTTTGAGACTTTTTTTTACCATGGCCATGGTCTGCTCTTTATCAAATTATGGTATTGCTTTGCACTGCCGTCACTATATGTTATAATTATGTGGTCAGTGTTAGTCTTTGGTTTGTCCTGTTTTTCTGTGATATCATTCTGGAGGAACGTTGTATCATTTTTAATGCATGCATTTCTAAATGACAATAAACAAGGACTGAGTGTCCTCATAATCTAATCTAATCTAATACCTACTTCTCTCATCTTTGGGAGCTTTATCTGAACTAATAAAGAATAAAAATGAGCATGAGATAGTCACTCCCTCTGGTGTTAGGGTCAAGAACAAGGTTGCTACTCCTTGATCCAAAATACAGTTGGTCCCATTTGATAGGAATTTGACCAGCCAAACTGTGGAACATATGCAGTTCAGACATCATCAATCCCAAAGAACTGACTGCATGAGATGTTGGTTTAAATACTTGAAGTGAACAGATTGCTCACTGAATACTACAGCACTCTATGGTCGTTTAGACCTTCTGCGCACAATGATATGCTGACCTATATATTTTGATCATTCTTAAGAGATAGGTCAGCCTGCATCCAATGACACAGCTCTGTATGAAATATCTTACTTTTGCTTCCAGTGAGGATTAGCACCACAATCTCCTTAGACTGCATGGGCGGAAGACAGCACTCACTGGATATTTTTACTTACTTTATCGGGCAACTCAGAAAGGAACCATCGTCTTTCCGGCCGCAGTTTCCAAACTGATTTCCTATGATGTTCATGTACCAATAACACAAAATGGGACTGGGAACAGAAGCTGGAAAGAAGGAAAAATAAAATGTGTTAAACATAACCCAACTTACATTGATATTTTATGCTTAAAATATAAACATTTGAAAAGAAAAACCCAAAAACTTCCTTTCCTGGTAAGCAACATAATCACAATTCTAATTCTCTCCAATACAATAACTGACAGGGCTCTGGATACTTTTATTCTACAGAAAGACCACAAATACATGGATAGCTCATCTTAATGGGACTATCAGGTCTCTTTTAAATCTTTCCCTTCTCACTTTAAACCTCTGTCTTTATGTTGAAAAATACCTAGTTATGCTTGTGCTCAAATCATAGAGAATATGAAGGTGCAGAAGGCATTTGGGATGGCAACTGGTATGTTGGCCTTTATTACTACAGAACTGAGGACAGGAGTGAAGATATCTCCATACATTGTAGACTGATTCTTGCCTCCTTACCAAAAAGGGATGCACTGGGGGAGAAGAGTGCTGTGAAGGTCCATGAGAGAGACTGAATTAGCCTATATACATGTTATATATAATATAGGTGTGCTAACTGAAATACAAATTTCATCTGCACACATCTATGTGCCTCTATTCGCTGCCTGGCTATATGTGTGTCTAAATACCTCTTACATGTTGCCAGCAAATCAACTTCCACCATTCTAGTTATCTACACCCCTCGCAAAAAAGCTTGCCAGAATGATCTTCTTTAAACTTCCCTCTCTCATCTTAATGCTATAGCTTTTAGCATTTGACATTTCCACCCCGGAGAAAAGATTCAATCTACCCTATTTATGACACTCACAATTTTATTAAATTCTATCAGGCTGTCTCTCCAGTGCTTCAGAGGAAATAATCCAAGTTTGTCAAAACTCTCCTAATAGCTCATACCCTCTAATTCAGGTAACATCTTCATAATCTTTGGCACCCTCTCCTAAGTCTCCACATCCTACCTGTAATGAAGCAACAGAACCAGAAGCAATACTCCAAATGTCACCTAACCAAAGTTGTATATAGCTGTAACATGACTTCCTGACTTTTATACTCAGCGTCCTAACCAATGAAGTCAAGTATACCACAAACTTTCATTACCACCCTATCTACTTACAGAACATAGAACATTACACCATAGTACAGGATATTCGAGTCAGCAAGTTGTGCCATACTTTTAACCTACTCTAAGATGAATCTAACCCTTCTCTCTTCCATAATCCTCCAGTCTTCTATAATCCATGTGCCTATTTAAGAGTTTCTTAAATGCCCTTAATGTATCTGCCTCTACCACCACTCTTGGCAGTGTGTTCCACTCTCTGTGTAAGGAACTTACCCTTTACATTCCCCTGAATACTTTCCTCCAATCACCTTAAAATTATGCCCCTCGTATAAGCCATTTCCATCCTGGGAAAAGGCCTCTTATCTCATACACTTCTAGTGGTGCAATCACTCAAGTTCAGTATGATGTTCTCCAAAGGGGTCGTCTATGGTGGGTCTCCAGGTGGCTTTAGTGGCCGATCTGAGAGCCACATGAATGGTGAATGCCTGTGCATAACTTGTGCTTCATGTACAGAGGCTGATACATGGGCAGCCACCACATGGTCATTAACAGATCGGGCCCAGGGTCCAGTTGTACGAAACGCAAGATGACTGGGGACCCTTCACTGCTCCACCCTTATTCCACCTTCTCTACCATTGTGATGTGTCATCATCTTCCGCAAGCTCTACCGTTGAGATCTTGGTTGGACTATGCTTTGTCTGGTACCTCCACTTTGACCTTACTGCCACAGGTGATCTTATCAGGAACTAAGTGCCAGATGGCTAAACTCCATTCTCGGGATCTTAGGAACATACAAGCCTTCCACCACAAAATGATGCAATCATCAGAGAAGACCTCTATCAAGTCATCTCTCACCTTCCATTGCTCCAAAGAGAAAAACCTAGTTCGCTCAACCTATCTTCATAAGACATGCCCTGTAGTCCAGGTAGCATCTTGGTAAATCTGTGCACCTTCTCTAAAGCTTCCACGTCCTTCCTATAGTGAGGTAACCAAAACTATTTAAACTGCATAATCCCATCAACCTGCACCAGGACCATTGCCCTCCATATCCCTACTATCCATGTACCTATTGAAACTTCTCTTAAACGTTGAAAATGAGCTTGCATGGACCACTTGTAGTGGTGACTCATTCAACACTCTCATGTGAAGAGGTTTTCCTTCATGTTCCCCTTAAACTTTTCACCTTTCACCCTTAAACCATGACTTCTGGTTGTAATCCCATCCAATGTCACTGGAAAAAGCCTGCTTGTATTTACCCTTTCTATATCTTTCATAATTTTATATAACTCTATCAAATCTCCTCTCAATTTTCTACATTTTAAAGAATACAGTCCTAACCTCTTCAATGTTTCCTTATTATTCAGGTCCTCCAGACCCAGTGACATTCTTGTCAATTTTCTCTGTACTCTTTCAACCTTGTTTACATCTTTCCTGTAGGTAGGTGAACAAAGCTGCACACAATACTCCAAATTAGGCCTCACCAACGTCTTATACAATTTTTAACATAACTTGTGTGGCAACTGTGAGGGATTCTATAACTATTGCTTTCAGAGAGCTATGGTCTTGAATCAGAAACAGAATTAGGATCAGGTTTAATATCATTGGCATATGTCATAAAATATTTTGTTTTGTGGCAACAGTAAATTCATTACATAATTTAAAAAACTATACATTAGAATAGGAATTATATATAGATATAATTACATTAAATAAGTAGTACAAAAAGAAAGCAAAAAAAGAAAAAAGTATGGTAGTTTACATAGGTTTATTGTCCATTCTGAAATCTGATGGTGGAAGGGAAGAAGCTGTTCCTAACATGTTGAATGTGTTCAACTGTTCTCCTAAGTTCAGGCTCCCTGATGGTAGGAATGAGGAGAGGTTATGTCCTGGGTGATGGGGGTCTTTAATGATACATGCTGCCTTTCTGAGGGATCACCTTTTGAAGATGTGCTTGATGCTGGGGAGGCTAGTGCCCACGATAGAACTGGCTGAGTTTGCATCTTTCTGCCCCAAGATCCATCTGTACATCAATGCACCTAAGGTCCTGCCATTCATTGTATACTTATCTCTTCCACTTGACCTCTCAAATATATCGCTCTGGACTGGATTATACGCCATCTGCCATTTCCTTACCCAGATTTCCATCTGGTATATATTCTACTAAATCCTTTGACAACTTTCCTCAACATCAAAAACTCTATTAATGTCTGTGACATCTGAAAACTGACTAACCAGCCCATCTACATACTTTGTCCAAATTATTTATATTTATTGCCAACGGCAGATGTCCCAGAACTGATCAGTGTACAGAATGAATGTACTGAGGCAATGTGTGACATTCAGGTAGATTTTGATGTACAGAGGGGTCTTGTTCAAAGCTCCCTGAAAATAGTGACACAAGTAGGCAGGGTGATAAAGGCGGTGTATGGCACGCTTGCTTTCATTGGTTGGGGCAGTGAGTATAAGAAAATCACGCTGCAGTTATGTAAGACTTTGGAGTAACCATACTTAGAGTAATGTATGCAACTGGGGTCACTCCATTACGGGAATGATATGGAAACTCTGAAAAGAGTAGATGAGAGGTTTTAAGGTGAGAGGGAAAGATTTAAAAGGAACCTGAGAGGCACCTCTTCCAGACAGAGGATGGTAGGAATATAGAACAATCTGTTAGAGGAAGCATTTAGACAGGTTTAGAAGGATCTAGGCAAACAGGAATAGCTCGGATGGACACCTTGGTTGGTATTGATGAGTAGTACTGAAGGGCCTGTTTCCATGCTCCTAACTCTTCGTCTCTCATATTTCTCTGCTTGCAGACACCGTGGTACCTGGACTGGCACTGCCTGTATTAATCTTTGACATTACCCATCTTTGTTTTCAAACCCTCTATCTCCCTCAATTACTCCAGTAACTTTCTTTAGCCATGTAAAAAATCACTTTATTGCCCATTATTCCAATTTCTTCAACATATCTCACTTCTCTTTTCTCTTTATTGCCTCATTATGCACTGGAATTTCTTTCTTGAATCACTTCAGCATTGTGCCTCTCACCTAATTTCAAAATTATATATCATTTACTTAACCTAAATGAAAATGAAGGGAAGTGCAGGCATGAAAATCTAAAGTGAAAACAAAAAATGCTGGAAACACACATCAGGTCAGTGAAAAGTGAAAGGTAACATTCCATATCCAGAACCTTTTATCTGAATAGTCTTCCTCTTTATGAAAATGATCCCTATTTTTAAATATTTCACTCTTTTTGACCAATGTTAAAACATATAACAAAGCTAATAGATGCAATAAAATAAAATAAGTGAGCAAACACTACAAAACCTGTGTGTAACCGATCACTTCCTATCTGTTGTGTACTTACTTGGTCCCCATATATTCTGACATTGACTTTGCAGAGTCTGGCATGCACCATTATAACAATAGGAAGTTCCATTTGCACAGGGGTAAAAATTCTTCTTATACATATTCACAGGACACTTTGAGGACGAGCCTGTGCAGTACTCTGGAAAATCACATTCTCCAATGGATTTCCTGCAAATTCTATTTGGTTTTACAAACTGTAATTTATAAAAGCACATTAATCTTAATCACAAATTAGTAACAGCAATTTTTATTGGAACAGTTCAAAATTAAAGGTAATTAAAAATTAAAAATAACTAATAGTTACAATTACAGTGTCCAACCTTCTGACTCAAATCCAATTATAACTGCTGAAAACTTTTCTCAATTAATATATCTACTTCTTTTTAAAAACTGCGTATTTGAAATCACATTTATTGTTAATACTGTGTATCAATGAGTGAGTGATTATGTTCATCCAAACAATTTTATTCAGATAGAAGGTAATATGATAGATTTGTCATAACATTAGGGATCACCACTTCACCCATTGAGCCTGTGGCAGCTCATGGCTTAGCAATGTGACAGAAAGCGCTCGGTCTCTGCACTCCGTACACGTACACATTTACATACACAAACATTGCCTTGTCATTCTGTCATTGCGTTGAGTGCGCGCACTTCAAGTTCTCCCCCGAGAACCCCCCGGGGATACTCTTATAATGGGTTTGGCTTTATGGTGCCTTTGCTAAATAGGATGATTTGGCAGATGAATGCATGGCTGAGAATTGGTTCAGGGGGCAAGACTTCAGACTTCTGGATCACTGCGATCTCTTCTGGGGAAGGCATGACAAGTACAGAAAAGGATGGGTTACACCTGAACCTGAGGGGGACCAATATCCTTGTACGCAGGTACACTAGAGCTGCTGGGGAAGGTTTAAACTAATTTGGCAGGGTAATGGAAACTGGAGTGATGGGGCTGAGGGTGGAGCAGTTAATTTACAACTAGATGCAGTGTGTAGTGAGACTATCAGGAAGGGCAGGCAATGACAGGACAAAACTGCAGTCAGTGGATGAATTAAAATGTAATAGAGGACCAAAATCAAAAAGGGTGATGAATACAGGACTGAAGGTGTTATATTTGGATGCACGCAGTATACAGGATAAGATAGATGATCTTGTAGTGCAGTTAGAGATTAGCACGTATGATGTGGACATTTCTGAGTCATCACTGAAAGAAGATCCTGGTTGGATCTAGGATTCTATTGAAAGGACAAGCAGGTAAGCTGAGGGGGTGGGGTGGCTCCATTGGTAAAAAATGAAATCAAATCATTAGAAGGAGGTGACACAGGGTTGGAAGATGTTCAATCATTGTGTACAGACCCAGAGAAAAAGACCCTGATGGGAGTCCTATACAGACCCCCAAACTGTAGTAAAGATTTGGTCTACAAATTATAATGGGAGATACAAATGCATGCCAAAAGGACAACGTTACAATAGTCACGGGGGATTTCAATATACAGGTAGATTGGGAAAATTAGGTTGGCACCAGGTTCCAAGTGGGGGAATTTCTAGAATGCCTATGAGGTGACTTTTTAGTGCAGCTCGTGGTTGAGCCCACAAGGGGAATGACTAATCTGGATTGAGTGTTATGTAATGACCCTGATTTTGATTAGGGAGCTAAAGGTAAAAGAACCCTAAGGAGAAAATGATCATAATATGCCTGAATTCACCCTGTAGTTTGAAAGGGGAAGCTAAAATCAGATGTATCAGTGCTATAGTGAAGTAAAGGGAATTACAGAGGCATTAGAGAGGCGCTGGTCAAAAATAATCGGAAGGGGACACTAACAGGGAAAACGACAGAACATAATAGCTGATGTTTTAAGGTGAAATTCAGAAGGCTCAGGATAGATGAAAGAATTATTCTAAAGGGAGGGTGAAGCAACCGTGATTGACAAGGGAAGTCAAAGACAGCATAAAAGCTAAAGAGAAGTCATATAATATGGCAAAAATGAATGGAAAAGTAGATGATTAGGAAGCTTCAAAAACCAACAGAAAGCAACGAAAAAAGCCCTAAAGAGAAAAGCTGAAATATGAAGATAAGCTAGCTAGTAATATAAAAGATGATAGAAAGAGTTTTTTCAGATATATAAAGAGTAAAAGAGAGATGAGAGACTGCATATCAGACCACTGGAAACGTAGTAATGGTGGAGCAAAGGAATACCGGATGAACTTAATAAGTGGAAGATACTAGAAGGATGCCAGAAATGTGAGAGTGTGAGGGGGCATAAGTGAGTATAGTTTGTAATACTAAGGAGAAGGTGCTTGTTAAGCTGAAAAGTCTGAGGGTAGATAAGTCACCAAGATTTGAAAGGTAGCTGAAGAGATTGTGGAGGCATTAGTAATGATCTTTTAATAATCAGTAGATCCTGGCATTGTTCTGGAGGAGTGGAAAATTGCAAATGTCACTCCACTCTTTAAGAATGGAGGGAGGTAGAAGGAAGGAAATTATAGGGCAGTTAACCTGACTTCAGTGGTTGGTAAGTTGTTGGAGACTATTATCATGGAGGTTTCAGAGTACTTGGAGGCACATGATAAACTAGGCCAAAATCAGCATGGTTTTCTAAAGAGGAGATCATGCCTGACAAATCCGTTGGAATTCTTTGAGGAACTAACAGGCAGGATAGATAAAGGAGAGTCAGTGAATGTTGTTCATTTGGATTTTCAGAAGGTTTGTGACAAGGTGCTGCACATGAGGCTACTAAACAAGATAAGAGCCCATGGTATTACAGGAACAGTACTAGTATGCATAGAAGATTGGCTTTCTGGCAGGAGGCAAAGAGAGGGAATAAAGAAGGCTTTTTCTAGTTGGCTGCCGGTGGCTAGTGGGGTGCTACAGGAGTCAATGGCAGAACTGATTGCTTTGTGGCCAAGTCTATGGACATAAATCAGAGGTGACCAGAGACTCAGGAGTTCTCATGCAGGATTCTCTAAAAGTTAACTTGCAGGGAGAGTCGGTGGTAAGGAAGATAAATGTGAATTTTTATAAATGACCTGGATGAGGAAGTGGAGGGATGGGTTAGTAAATTTGCTGATGACACAAAGGTTGGGGGTGTTGTGGATAGTGTGGAGGGCTGTCAGAGGTTACAGCAGGACATTGATAGGATGCAAAACTGGGCTGAGAAGTGGCAGATGGAGTTCAACCCAGATAAGTGTGAGGTGGTCCATTTTGGTAGGTCAAATATGATGGCAGAATATAGTATTAATGGTAAGACTCTTGGTAGTGTGGTGGATCAGACAGATCTTGGGGTTCGAGTCCATAGGACACTCAAAGCTGCTGCGCAGGTTGACTCTGTGGTTAAGAAGGCCAATGGTGTATTGGCCTTCATCAACTGTGGGATTGAGTTTAAAAGCGGAGAAGTAATGTTGCAGCTATATAGGACCCTGATCAGACCCCACTTGGAGTACTGTGCTCAGTTCGGGTCACCTCGCTACAGGAAGGATGTGGAAACCATAGAAAGGGTGCAGAGGAGATTTACAAGGATGTTGCCTGGATTGGTGAGTGTGCTTTATGAGAATAGGTTGAGTGAACTCAGCCTTTTCTCCTTGGAGCGACGGAGGATGAGAGGTGACCTGATAGAAGTGTATAAGATGATAAGAGGCATTGATCGTGTGGATAGTCAGAGGCTTTTTCCCAGGGCTGAAATGGCTAACATAAGAGGGTACAGTTTTAAAGTGCTTGGAAGTAGGTACAGAGGAGATGTCAGTGGTTAAGTTTTTTACTCAGAGAGTGGTGAGTGCGTGGAATGGGCTGCCGGCGATGGTTGTGGAGGCAGATACGATAGGGTCTTTTAAGAGGCTCCTGGATAGGTACATGGAGCTTAGAAAAATAGAGGGCTATGGGTAACCCTAGGTAATTTCTAAAGAAAGTACACACAGCATTGTGGGCTGAAGGGCCTGTATTGTACTGTAGTTTTTCTATGTTTCTATGTGACGGTAGCATTCATTTTGAGAATACTAGAATACAAAAGTACAGATGTAATGCTGAGGCTTTAGAAACATAGAAAATAGGTGCAGGAGTAGGCTATTCAGCCCTTCGAGCCTGCACCGCCATTTATTATGATCATGGCTGATCATCCAACTCAGAACCCTGTACCTGCCTTCTCTCCATACTCCCTGATCCCTTTAGCCACAAGGGCCATATCTAACTCCCTCTTAAATATAGCCAATGAACTGCCCTCAACTAAAAGGCATTGGCCAGGTTACACGGAGTTTTGGGCTCATTATTTAAGAAAAGATGTGCTGGCATTGGAGAGGATCCAGAAGAGATTCACAAGAATGATTCAGGGAATGAGAGGGTTAACACATGAGCAGCTTGATGGCTTTGGCCTGTGCTTGCTGGAGTTTAGAAGAATGGGGGGAGATCTCATTGAATATTGGAAGGTCCAGATAGAGTGGATATAGGGAGAGATTTTCCTATCGTGGGTGTCTAGGACCAGAGGTCCAGATTCAGATTAGAGGGACATCCATTTAGAACAGAGATGAGAAAAAAATTTATTGAGCCAGAGGGTAGTGAATCTGTAGAATTCATTGGCATGGGTGACTGTGGAGGCCAAGTCATTGAGTATATTTAAAATGGAGGTCGACAGTTTCTTGATTAGTCAGAGCATCAAAAGTTACAGAAAGAAGGCTTGAGAAGAATAATAAATCAGTCATGATGGAATGGTGGAGCAGAGTCAATGGTCTGAATGGCCTAATTTTGCTTCTATGTCATATGGTCTTCTAATTGGGTCTGGGAGTCCTGGTGTAGAGTTGGCTGTCATATAAGTGAAGTGAGGAGTGTCTTGTGGGCCTCAGGTGTTCTGTATGGTCAGACCTCTGATTCAGTTGGTCTTTGGCATTGGGCTCTGGTGTCACAGGCCTATGGATCAGGCCTTTGGTTGGGTTGGGCCTTGGGCTGTGATTAGCAAGATTATGGTTGACTTGGAAAACTGGTGGTGTTTTGGAAAGTGAAGAAAGCTGTCTAAGACTGGACCAGGATACAGATCAGATGGAAAGTTGCATAAATCATTGGTAGATGGAATTTAATCCCATAAAGGGCAAGGTGATGCATTTTGGGAAGCCAAGTACAAGTAAGACAAACAGTACAGCGTAAGTGGCAGGGCTCCAGGGAGTGTTAATGAACACTGAAAACTTAAGAGTGCAGGTCCATAGTTTTCCAAAAGTGGCTACACATGTTGACAGAGCAGTATGCTTCAGAGGTCAGAACACTGAATATTAGAATCAGGACATTACGTTGCTAATTTACAAAACACTCCTTAGGCTGCAAATTAAATATTCTGTGCAGTTCATGTTTGCACTGAAATGGGGTGTAGGAAATTTCCCGGGTGTTGGCTGGATGGGAGGTCTTTTGTTCTAGGTAGGTTGGGCTTGTCTGCTCTGGAGGGAAGGAGAATGAGTGGTGACATTCCTTGTCAGAGATGCTGAATGTACTATTCTGGGGAACCTGCAAGCTTTTGCACATAAGGACATAATGGGGAGAATGAAATGTATAACTGGAACATCAGAATAGAGGAACACAATCTTATTTTCAGTCAACAGGTACAAATATTTCTGTTATCTGTACCAAGCAACACTGGGAGGATAGGCAGACATTCAATGGTCTTGGTTTTAGCAGTCAGCTGCAGAGTACAGCTAGGAGATCTGATAGTTGACTACTATGGCAGTGAATTGTCAACTCATGAAACTTCAGACAGCAGATTAACCAAGTAAAGGAATCCTTCCATCTATATAATTATGGTGGCAAAGGAAGAATCAAAGACTTACTTTGCAGTTTCGACAGCAGATATCACTTGATGCACATTTGGCACCGGGCCGAAGTTTACACACAGAGGCGACACAACAGGGGTCCATGCAATCCTATGTGAAAAGAGAAATGATTGGAATTACAACAATACAGTTTTATCAATAACTACAGAAGGTCTGTTGAACCCAGTCAAGCCTACTTTAACCAGGTTGGATTGTCCTACTGATCATTTCCTGGTGAAACCACACCCAGCCTCTCCAGTGGACATATCACATATGCACTAAAGGATGTCACAAGTTATGCAACACACATCCTCCCTCACTGGCACAAATTCAAGCTTTTGAATGGAACTTAAAAGCAAATTTGTGGATGACACCCAGATTAGGGGCATAGTGGATAGTGAGGGAGACTATCAAAGCTTGCAGCAGGATATGGGCCTGCTGGAAAAATGGGCTGAAAAGTAGCAGATGGAATTTTATTCAGATAAGTACGGTGTTGCACTTTGGGGAAGACAGACCAGGGTAGGTCCTACACAGGAAGTGGTACTGCATTGAAGTGTATGGTAGAACAGAGGGATCTGGGAATACAAATCCATAATTCCTTGGAAGTGGCATCACAGGTAGATAGGGTCATAGAGTGAGCTTTTGGCACAGTGGCCTTCCTAAATCAAAGTACTGAGACAGGAGTTAGAATGTTACTAGACAATGGGGTGACCCATTGGGGCACCCTTTGAGAGAAGGGTAGTGCAGTCTGATGTGACTAGAATGAACATTAAATTTTCCTGAATGCTATTGGTATCGCTTTGCTATGGAAACTGAAGTAGAAAACCTCAGTTTATTAAAGAAGAACGACGCGTAGCAAAGCAAATATAGCTGTTCCTCATTTAACGAAGGACACCTTTGATGGCATCATTTCTGGTTTATCTGCCACCCTTGTGCATCTCGTTGTCATTCTGGAGACGTGCAGTCCTTTCACCCCCATCTCTTCATCTTTTCTGCTGTTTGTTGTTTGTCTCTGATCCTGAAGATGTGCACGCCTCTCCTCCTCTGTCTCTTCTTTTCTCATCTTTTTTTGTCCTGACTCTTTGATCCTGGAGTCATGCGGCCCTGGCCTCATCCGATTCTTGTTCTCTCCCTCTCCTTGCCGCTTCCCGACAATGTTTGGCGTCACTTCTTGTCCATAACGTCCCCCTTCCTTTTCCACGCGGCATAATTAGGCTGACATTTTTTTTTACCCTAATGCTGGATAGAAGATACGAAGCACTAACACCAAAGGATGCTGATTATTCTTGATGATGTGGTTGGCGCTCCCCTAAATGGACGTGATATAGTCACCGCTGTCCTTTGACTGCAGCAAAGGGTCTTATGGGTGTCGCGAAGTACGTCATTACAATAAGATTTAATTATTTCTTATTGATGGGTGGCAGTTAGATCTGTCCCAATCCTGCACATGCTGATGGTGATTAGCAGAATGCAACTCCTCGAAATAGAGCTGCCCTGCCCTTTTGCTCCGGTAGGTGTTGCTGCTGAGGCTGGCCGTGCTCATGCGTCGGGCTGTTGCGTCCCGATTTCCATGATGGCGGATTGGCTCCCGGGTTAAAAGGAAGCCCTGTTTATTTTGGCAAATGAGCAATTTTATACGAATATATAACCCTGAACTTTGCCTGCATTCTGTAAGTTAGCGCATCTTAATTCGATTTAGCCAAAAAATGTGCCGCTGTAATGCACCGTTTGCGCTAATTGGAGGTCACAAACAGGCAGACAGAGCATGAGAATTTTAGTAGTATATAGATATTGAAGTGTGTAAGATGATAGTGAGGTCTGATTTGAAACATAGAAACACAGAAAATCTACAGCACAATACAGGTCCTTTGGCGACAATGCTAAGTCGAACATCTACCTTAATTTAGAAATTACCTAGGGTTACCCATAGCCCTCTATTTTTCTAAGCTCCATATACCTATCCAGGAGTCTCTTAAAAGACCCTATCATATCCGGCTCCACCACCATCGCCGGCAGCCCATTCCACGCACTCACCACTCTGAGTAAAAAACTTACCCTGACAACTCCTCCGTACCTGCTTCCAAGCACCTTAAAACTGTGCCCTCTCGTGCTAGCCATTTCAGCCCTGGAAAAAACCCTCTGACTATCCGCACGATCAATGCCTCTTATCATCTTACACACCTCTATCAGGTCACCTCTCATCCTCCTCACTCCAAGGAGAAAAGGCTGAATTCACTCAACCTATTCTCGTAAGGCATGCTCTCCAATGCAGGCAAAATCCTTGTAAGTCTCCTCTGCACCCTTTCTATGGTTTCCACATCCTTCCTGTAGTGAGGTGACCCAAGCTGAGCACAGTACTCCAAGTGGGGTCTGACCAGGGTCCTATAGAGCTGCAAAATTACCTCTCGGCTCTTAAACTAAATCCCACGATTGATGAAGGCCAATACATCGTATTCTTTCTTATCCACAGAGTCAACCTGCAAAGCAGCTTTGAGTGTCCTATGGACTCGGACCCCAAGATCCCTCTGATCCTCCACACTGCTAAGAGTCTTACCATTAATACTATATTGTGCCATCATATTTGACTTACCAAAATGAACCACCTCACACTTATTGAACTCCATCTGCCACTTCTCAGCCCAGTTTTGCATCCTATCAATGTCCCACTGTAACCTCTGACAGCCCTCCACACTATCCACAACACCTCCAACCTTTGTGTCATCAGCAAATTTACGAACCCATCCCTCCACTTCCTTATCCAGGTCATTTATAAAAATCACTAAGAGTAGGGGTCCCAGAACAGATCCCTGAGGCACACCACTGGTCACCGACCTCCATGCAGAATATGACCCGTCTACAACCACTCTTTGCCTTCTATGGGCAAGACAGTTCTGGATCCACAAAGCAATGTCCCCTTGGATCCATTGCCTCCATACTTTCTCAATAAGCCTTGCATGGGGTATCTTATCAAATGCCTTGCTGAACTCCATATACACTATATCTACTGCTCTACCTTCATCATTCAGTCATTTGGATTATTCTCTGCAGTTCATTTGTATTTTAACAATAATAGACTTCATTCTTTTAAGGAGAGAGTTGAAAGTTTAAAGAAGATGTGTGGGGCAAGATCGCTTTTTTTTTACGGGAAGTGGTAGGTGCCTTGAACAGGTGGCCAAGCATTGAATAGACACATGATTATGCAGGGATTGGAGGGAAATGGCTCACGTACAGGCACAGGAGGTCTTGTTTAAATTGGCATCATATTCGGTGTAGGCATCTATTGCGGGGGGGGGGGTCGGTCCTATGTTGCATTGATCTATGTTCTCATTTAACCTGCCAAGATACAACACCTTATACTTGATTTAACTCTATCTACCATTTCTCTGACCAAATTTCCAACTGATCTCCCTTCTTTGACAATCTCTTACAACTTTTGTCACCATAAAACACAGACTTAGGAGCAGATTTAGGCCATTTGGGCCAATCTATCAACCTCTGACTTAAATATACATACAGAATTGGCCTCCACAGCAACCCGTGGCAACAAGTTCTATAGATTCACCACTCTCTGGCAAAAGAAATTCTTCCTCATCTACATTCTAAACAGATGCCTCTCTATGCAGAGGCTGTGTTGTCTTGTCTTAAGACTCTCCCGCCATAGGAAACATCCTCTTCATATCCACTCTACCAAGGCCTTTAGCCACTCGATAGGTTTCTATGAGGTCACCCCTTATACTTCTAAGTTCTAGTGAATACAGGCCCAGAGCGATCAAACGCACTTCATATGACAAGCCGTTTAATTGTGGAATCATTTTCGTTAACCTCTTTTGAACCCTCCCCAGTTTCAGCACATCCTTTCTAAAGGGCCCAATCTGCTCACAATACTCCAAGTGAGGAATCACCATTGCTTAATAAAGATTAAACATTACATCCTCCCTTTTATATTCTAGTCCTCTAAGGTGAATGCTAACAGTGCATTTGCCTTCCTCACCAGAGACTCTAACTGAAAATTAACATTTGGAAAATCTTGCACAAGGACTCCCAAGTCCCTTTGCGTCTCAGTTTTTTGTATTTTCTTTCCATTTAGAAAATAGTCAGCCCTTTTGTTTCTTCTGCCAAAGTGTATGACCATTTACTTCCCTTCCCTGTATTCTATCTGCCACTTCTTTGCTCATTCTTCTAATCTAAGTCCTTCTGCAGCCTCTGTACATCCTCAAAACTACCAGCCCCTCCACCTATCTTTGCAATGTTTGTAAACTTTGCAACAATGCCATCAACTCCATCATCCAAATCAATGACATATGACGTAAAAGAATCAGTCCCAACAAAGATCCCAGTGGAACACCATTGGTCATCGGCAGCCAACCAGAAAGGCCTCCCTTTATTCCCACTCTTTGCCTCCCATCGATCAACCACTACCTTATCCATGCTAGAATCTTTCCTGTAACTTGTTAAGCAGCCTCATGTGTGGCACCTTGTCAAAGGCCTTCAGAACATCCAAGTACAGAGTATCAACTGATTCTCCTTTGTCTATCATACTTGTTATTTCTTCAAATTCCAACAGATTTGTCAGGCAAGATTTTCCCTTGAGGAAATCATGCTGACCATGGCCTATTTTATCATGTGCTTCCAAGTACCCCAAAACCACATCGTTAACATCCGACTCCAACATCTACCCAATCACTGAGATCAGATTAAATGGCCTATAATTTATTTTTTTCTGCCTTTCTCCCTTCTTGAAGAGTGGAATGATATTTGCAATTTTCCAGTCTTCCAGAATCATTCCAGAATCTAGTGATTCTTGAAAGATCATTCCTAATGCCTCCATGATCTCTTCAGCCATCTCTTTTAGAACCCTGGGGTGTACAACATTTGGTCCAGATGACTAATCTACTATTCAGTTTCCCAAGGACCTTCTGCCTAATAAATTCACACACTTCTATCATACTGCTAGTGTCTTTTACAGTGAAGACTGTTACAGTTGGTATACCATTGCCTTGTCCCCCATTACTCCTCCTCAGCATCGTTTCCAGTGGTCTGATATCCACTCTCACCTCTCTTTTACATTTTATGCATCTGAAGAAACCTTTGGTATCCTCTTTAATATTATTGGCTTGCTTAGTTTCGTATTTCATTTTTTCCTTAATAACATTTCTTAGTTGCCTTCTGTTGGTATTTAAAAGCTTCCCAATTCTCTCACTTCCCACTAATTTTTGCTCAATGATATGTCCTCTCTTTGACTTTTATGTTGGCTTTAAATACTTTTGTTAGCCACAGTTGTATCATCTTGCCTACAGAATACTTCTTCCTCTTCGGATGTACATATCCTGTGCCTTCTGAATTGCTTCAGAAATTCCAGCCATTGCTGCTCTGCTGTCATCCCTGCCAGTGTTAATTTCCAGTCAATTCTAGCCAACTCCTCTTTCATACCTTTGTAATTCCCCTTCCTCAAATGAAATACTGATACATCTGACTTTAGCTTCTCCTTCTCAAAATTCGAGGTGAATCTGATCATATTATGATCACTTGCCTACACCTACTACGGCTACAGCTCTGACAACACAGCTGTTGTCATCATCTACACTTCTGACAATTTTTGTGTCAGCTGCAAAATCCATAATCAGCTCAACAAATTTATTTATTTGATTATTTATTTATTTATTATTATTTTCTCTTTTTGTATTTGCACATTTGGTTACCTTGCACATTGTTGTTTATCCATTCTTTTGATTGCAGTTTTTCATTGATTCTATTGTGTCTCTTTGTATTTATTGTGACTCACAGGGCTGTAAATGGTGACAAATATGTACTTTGATAATAAATTTACTTTGAACTTTCTGGGACCTTGACAGAGGCTGAAGAAGATACAAAGAACTCTGTCAAGACTCCAGCAGTCTCCACCTCTGCCTTCTTCAGTATCCTGGCACAGATCCCAGCAGGCACTTAGAACTTAAACACAGTAAAATTTCTGAAGTGACCCAATTCCTCGTCTTTGTTAATACCAACATAGCCCTCACTGTTTTCATTATCATCCATGTCCCTCTCATTGGTGAATACAGCTTCCCTCTTGTTGCTAATGCAGTGCCTATAAAAAGTATTCACTCCCCTTGGAAGTTTTCATGTTTTGTTTTACAACACTGAATTACAGTGGATTTAATTTGGCTTTTTTGACACTGTTCAAAAGAAAAAAGATTCTTTCATGTCAAAGTGAAAACAGAACTCTACAAAGAGATCTGAATTAATTACAAATATAAAACACAAAATAAATAATTGTATAACTATTCGCCCCTTTTAATATGACACACCAAACCATCACTGGTGCAGCCAACTGGTTTTAGGAGTCACATAATTAATTAAATGGAGATTTGTTTTTGGAGACGTGTGTGCAGTCAAGTTGTTTCAACTGATTGTAGTAAAAATACACTTGTAAGGTCCAACTGTGGGTGAGTCAGTATCCTGGCAAAAATTACACCATGATGATAAAGGATCACTACAAACACCTCCACAAAAAGGTTATTGAAAAGCACAAGTTAGGAGATGGACACAAGAAAATTTCCAAGTCACTGAATATCCCTTGGAGTACAGTTAAGTCAATCATCAAGAAATGGAAAGAGTATGACACAGTTATAAATCTGCCTAGAGCAGGCCATCCTCAAAAACTGAGTGACTGTGTAAGGGGACTAGTGAGAGAGGCCACTAAGAGACTTGATGGCTTGAGCATGTAGATATTAAAAGCTTGAGCATGTAGATATTAAGAAAGATGAAGTGTAGTAGCTTTTGGAATGCATCAAGTTGGATAAGTCACGGGGACTGGACGAGATGTACCCCAGGCTACTGTGGGAGGCGAGGGAGGAGATTGCTGAGCCTTTGGCAATGATCTTTGCATCAACAATGGGGACCGGAGAGGTTCCGGAGGATTGGAGGGTTGTGGATGTTGTTCCATTATTCAAGAAAGGGAGTAGAGATAGCCCAGGAAATTATAGACCAGTGAGTCTTACTTCAGTGATTTGTAAGTTGATGGAAAAGATCCTGAGAAGCAGGATTTATGAACATTTGGAGAGGCATAATAAGATTAGGAATCGTCAGCATGGCTTTGTCAAAGACAGGTCGTGCCTTACAAGCCTGATTGAATTTTTTGAGGATGTGACTAAACACATTGATGAAGGAAGAGCAGTAGATGTAGTGTATATGGATTTCAGCAAGGTATTTGATAAGGTACCCTATGCAAGGCTTATTGAGAAAGTATGGAGGCATGGGATCCAAGGGGACCTTGCTTTGTGGATCCAGAACAGGCTTGCCCACAGAAGGCAAAGAGTGGTTGTAGACAGGTCATATTCTGCATGAAGGTCAGTCACCAGTGGTGTGCCTCAGGGATCTCTTCGTAATTTCTTTAGGTGACCTGGATGAAGAAGGGGAGGGATGGGTTCACAAATTTGCTGATGACACAAAGGTTGGGGGTGTTGTGGATAGTTTGGAGGGCTGTCAGAGGTTACAGCGGGACATTGATAGGATGCAAAACTGGGCTGAGAAGTGGTAGATGGAGTTCAACCCAGATAAGTGTGAGGTGGTTCATTTTGGTAGGTCAAATATGATGACAGAATGTAGTATTAATGGTTAGACTCCTGGTAGTGTGGAGGATCAGAGGGATCTTAGGGTTGAGGAATTGAGAATATATATATATAATTTTGAACTTATGTAACCTCTGGCTAAAAGAATAATTGGGACTGAACAGGAATTTTTTGAACTGAAGTAAACTCTGTCTTCAGCAGTTAAAAATAACTGGCTTATACTGGTTCCCTTTTAATTGGCAGAGAGACATTGAGAATTTGATAAATAATATATTGTACCATTGTTTGAGTAAGGACTCACCGATAAGGATAGGTATGAATATCCATCTATAATTAAGTCAGGGCCTAGCAAGGGGAATAACTGATAAGGACTGGACAGCACATCCATCTGTAATTAAACCTTGATTCAGTGGACTCTCTTATCTGTAACGAAGTTTTGCACCAACAGACTTGGTGGGCGTACCAATTCAAATAACATCTTGCAATAGTAAAGTATAGGGCTTACTATGTATAAATATACAGCTGTAACCTGACGAAGTCAGTCCCACTTGTCAGAGGGTGGCAGTGCTTACGTGCCTTCCCTTTGACAAATGGGTCTCAAACTTCTGCAGGAGAATGCGCAATAAACTGTGGTGACGATAAGAAGCTGGTCTCCTGAGTTTTATTCAGATTCGACTTTAACATTTGGCATCATGAACAGGATCCCAATATAGGGAGTGCCAAGCAGACGGGCTGAGTAAGCAGCTGGACCACTCTGGGGACTGCGGAGACCAACCGGGCGCCCAATAGGTATTTTACCTTTTGTCGCTCTCCGTTAGTTCCTTTGGAGGGACGGTCCCTTACCCAAGGCTGATCGCATAACTTTGTCGGGATTGGGAAAGAATCTGCTGGGAGACTTGTATAAGGTAGGCAAATTTTATTAATTGAGCAGGAGGCTTTGTGCCGGGTAAATTACTTAGAGAACATGGGTCAATTGCAGTCGACTGATATGAGTGGGCCAGGAGCAGCCCTACACTGTATGTGTGAGAGTTTTCCAGACAAGGGAAAAGATTTACGAATATTAAGTGCAGCGCTGAATAAGAAATTGGGGAACAAAATATGGCCACTGGGGGGGAGCCTAGGATATTACCTCATGAGAACAAGCAGTAAATGTGATATGGAAAAAGAACTGTGGAAAGAAGTGGAAATTGTTGAAAAGGGAATGGAAGGAAAAGGCAGGTGTAAAGTGGAACAGTACATTATTAGCAAGTTGGAGGGATAACGTGTGTGACAAAGGGATAGAGGTATGTACTGCAGAAGGAACGCCAAAGGCTGGGAGACGCTAAAGGAGGAGCGTGAATGGGTGGATGGGCACCAAAAATGGGAACAGGAAAAACAATGTAAGCAAACCAAGGCTGACCTAGATCGGAGAGAAGGGCAGGAATGTCAGTCTAGAGTTCGAACTAATAGGGAAACAAGGGATCCCGAACCCATGTCTGGCATACCAACCCTGTTCGGGGACAGTGACTGTGATGAGGAGTGGGCACCCACCGTATCACCCACCTTACCAGGGGCCAAGTGCACCCAGTGCTGCCGAACCCCAATCCTCCCAGTACTCAGATACGGTGGCCTCTTGGGTAAAACAGTGGTGGCAGGGAAAGAGAGGTCCCTATACCCTGAGATCCAGAAAGGGAATACCGAGGATTATTCCAAGAAAGGGAGGGAAGAATCCAATAAAACCCCAGAGTTAAGGGACCCACCAAGACAATTGCCCACACGAATGCTGCCCAGTCCACAAGTAGCCGAGGAAGGACAGCCCTCAGTAGTTCCTGTGTATGAACCCTGGAAGCCTCAGGAAATGATAATGATTGTGAATCAGGCCCCAGATAGAAAAGAAAAACCAGCACAGTTTGCTCAGTATGTCCGCAGTACTATACAAATGCAAGATTTATTCAGTCTCTGCTGCATGATTCTCTCAGCTGAAGAGGGGTGGAAATGGAAGGCAGAATTAAGATACCAAACCTATCAGAATTTACAGGCAGGAATCCATAATGAGAATGAACAGACAGACCAGAGTATTCAAGCCTTGGAAAGGGCTCTCCAGTAACCTGTAAACATCACTAAAGTACTTGAATGCAAACCTAAGCCTGGAGAATCGGGATCAGACTATCGGGAGCAACTTGTGGCCTGCTACGGCACTTTCGCAGGAGACCTAGCCTTTAATAATGGGAATCCGCCCCCCAGTTTAATGCCCTACTGCTCCAATGCTTACCAATTAAGTTAGCCAAGATGATTAAAACAAATAAAATGGATTGGCCTGACAATGACCGAAATCGAATGCGACGAGCTTTGATATATTACTGGGACCCGACTTTCGAATCCCGATCAACCCCGAAGGGAACTAATATTAAAGGTGAATATGTTCAGTGGGATGAAGGACGCAAGAGGGCTATATCTGGGGATCAGAACTGGGATCATTTTCCCGATTGGCCGTACCCTGATAACCCGGACTCTTATTGGACAGGACCCAATAGAATGCTAGCCCAACGGCTTCCACTCAACCGTCAGGATTCTAGGAATGGTAGGCCTGGCCCACCGTGGATCATTATCACAGACAGGCCATGGGTATGGGGGGGCCAACCCCGGACCAAGTGGGGTGTGCTTCAATTGTGAATGTTATGGGCACTGGAGGGCGAGGTGCCCATGGGAACAAAAACCTACCAAGGGACAGGGGGGACAACGACTGCATTCTGTGCCCACAACCCGTTTAGAAATTGATAAGCAAGGATGCCCCCTACCATGAGTACCACCCCTCAGGTAGAGTCCAATGTAATATTGCAAGTTGCTGGAATTCCAATTCCTTTTATGATTGATACAGGGGCAACCGCATCCACTCTCAATCAGGAAATAGTATTGGAAAAGGGATTCCAGCTATCAGATGCAACTCTGTCTGGGTTCGAAGGCACAGAACATCCTATTCACATACTCAGCCACTGCAGGTGGAATTTCAGAGGAACCAGTGTGAGGTTTCATTTACAGTCACCACTAGTCTGGAGTGTAATCTAGCAGGGAGAGACTTGCTCTGCCCGTTAGAAGTTGAGATTCTATGCACGGACAAGGGTATCACCCTGGGACTAGCGAACAATAGACAATAGGTGCAGGAGTAGGCCATTCGGCCCTTCGAGCCAGCACCTCCATTCACTGTGATCATGGCTCATCATCCACAATCAGTATCCAGTTCCTGCCTTATCCCCATAACCTTTGATTCCGCTATCTTTAAGAGCTCTATCCATCTCTTTCTTGAAAACATCCAGAGACTTGGCCTCCACTGCCTTCTGGGGCAGAGCATTCCACATATCCACCACTCTCTGTGTGAAAAAATTTTTCCTCAGCTCCGTTCTAAATGGCCTATCCCTTATTCTTAAACTGTGGCCTTTGGTTCTGGACTCACCCATCAGCGGGAACACGCTTCCTGCCTGCAGCGTGTCCAATCCCTTAATAATCTTATATGTTTCAATAAGATCCCCTCTCAGCCTTCTAAATTCCAGCGTATACAAGCCCAGACGCTCCAATCTTTCAACATATGACAGTCCCGCCATCCCGGGAATTAACCTTGAGAACCTACGCTGCACTCCCTCAATAGCAAGAATGTCCTTCCTCAAACTTGGAGACCAAAACTGCACACAGTACTCCAGGTGTGGTCTCACCAGGGCCCTGTATAGCTGCAGAAGGACCTCTTTGCTCTTATACTCAACTCCCATTGTTATGAAGACTAGCATGCCATTAGCTTTCTTCACTGCCTGCTGTACTTGCATGCTTGCTTTCAGTGACTGATGTACAAGAACACCTAGATCTCGTTGTGCTTCCCCTTTTCCTAACTTGACTCCATTTAGATAATAATCTGCCTTCCTGTTTTTACCACCAAAGTGGATAACCTCACATTTATCCACATTAAACTGTATCTGCCATGCATCTGCCCACTCACCCAGCCTGTCCAAGTCACCCTACATTCTCATAACATCCTCCTCACATTTCACACTGCCACCCAGCTTTCTGTTATCAGCAAATTTGCTAATGTTACTTTTAATTCCCTCATCTAAATCATTAATATATATTGTAAATAGCTGCGGTCCCAGCACTGAACCCTGCAGTACCCCACTGGTCACTGCCTGCCATTCCGAAAGGGACCCGTTAATCGCTACTCTTTGTTTTCTGTCAGCCAGCCAATTTTCAATCCATGTCAGTAGTCTGCCCCCAATACCATGTGCCCTAATTTTGCCCACTAATCTCCTATGTGGAACTTTATCAAAGGCTTTCTGAAAGTCCGGGTACACTACATCCACTGGCTCTCCCTTGTCCATTTTCATAGTTACATCCTCAAAAAATTCCAGAAGATTAGTCAAGCATGATTTCCCCTTTGTAAATCCATGCTGACACGGACCGATCCTGCTACTGCTATCCAGATGTGTTGTAATTTCATCTTTTATAATTGACTCCAACATCTTTCCCACCACCGACATCAAGCTAACCAGTCTATAATTCCTGTTTTCTCTCTTCCTCCCCTTCTTGAGGAGAGGAACAACATTAGCCACCCTCCAATCCACTGGAACTGAGCCTGAATCTATAGAACATTGGAAAATGATTACCAATGCATCCACGATTTCTAAAGCCACCTCCTTAAGTACCCTGGGATGCAGACCATCAGGTCCTGGGGATTATCAGCCTTCAGACCCAACAGTCTATCCAACACCATTTCCTGTCTAATATAAATTTCCTTCAATTCATCCATTACCCTAGGTCCTTTGGCCACTATTATATCTGGGAGATTGTTTGTGTCTTCCCTAGTGAAGACAGATCCGAAGTACCTGTTCAACTCGTCTGCCATTTCCTTGTTCCCCATAATAAATTCACCCGTTTCTGTCTTCAAGGGCCCAATTTTGGTCGTAACTATTTTTTTCCTTTTCACATACCTAAAGAAGCTTTTACTATCCTCCTTTATATTCTTGGCTAGTTTACCTTCGTACCTCATTTTTTCTCCGTGTATTGCCTTTTTAGTTACCTTCTGTTGCTCTTTAAAAGTTTCCCAATCCTCCGGCTTCCCATTCGTCTTTGCTATGTTATACTTCTCTTTTATTTTTATATTGTCCATTACTGCCCTTGTCAGCCACAGCATCCCCTTACTCCCCTTAGGATCTTTCTTCCTCTTTGGAATGAACGGTTCCTGCACCTTCTGCATTATTCCCAGAAACACTTGCCATTGCTGTTCCATTGTCATCCCTGCGAGGGTATTGTTCCATTGAACTTTGGCCAGCTGCTCCCTCATAGCACCATAGTTCCCTTTGTTCAACTGTAATACTGACACTTCCGAGTTTCCCTTCTCCCTCTCAAATTGTAGATTAAAACTTACCTCCTAATGGCTCCTTTACCTCGAGGTCCCTGATCAAATCTGGTTCATTGCACAATACTAAATCTAGAATTGCATTCTCTCTGGTAGACTCCAGTACAAGCTGTTCTAAGAATCCATCTTGGAGGGACTCCACAAACTCCCTTTCTTGGGGTCCAGTACCAACCTGATTCCTCCAGTCTACCCACATGTTGAAATCCCCCATAACAACTGTAGCATTACCTTTGCGACATGCCAATTTTAACTCTTGATTCAACTTATACCCTACATCCAGACTTCTGTTTGGGGGCCTGTAGATAACTCCCATTAGGGTCTTTCTACCCTCAGAATTTCTCAGTTCTATCCATACTGACTCTACGTCTCCTGATTCTATGTCCCCCCTCGCAAGGGACTGAATATCATTCCTCATCAACAGAGCCACCCCACCCCCTCTGCCCATCAGTCTGTCCTTTCGATAGGACGTATAACCTTGAATATTCATTTCCCAGGCCCTGTCCACTTGAAGCCATGTCTCTGTGATTCCCACAACATCATACTTACCAATTTCCAACTGAGCCTCAAGCTCATCCACTTTATTTCTTATACTCCGTGCATTCACATACAATACTTTTAATTCATTACTTCCCTCACCTCCCATATCAATTCCTATTTCACTTGGCCATAATGCACGATCCCTTCTTGAGCTTTCTGCTCTGTTGATTCTGCTGTCATTCTTAACTTTTCTTATTCTCACTTTCCCTTTATCTCCATCCTTATGTTTCCAGTTCGTCCCCTCCCCCCCACTACTTAGTTTAAATACACCCGTGTTGCAGAGGCAAACCTGCCTGCCAGAATGCTGGTGTCCCGCTTATTAGGGTGCAACCCATCCCTTTTGTACAATTCATCCTTACCCGAAACATACCCCAGTGGTCCAAGAATGTAAATCCTTGCTTCCTGCACCAGTTCCTCAGCCATGCATTCAGATCCATTATCTCCCTGTTCTTGCCCACTCCAGCATAAGGAACTGGAAGCAAACCGGAGATAACCAGCCTGGAAGTCCTGCTTTTCAGCCTTCTTCCAAGTTCTCTGAAGTCACGCTGTAGAATGTCTTTCCTCTTCTTCCCCATGTTATTTGTGCTGACATGACACAACTGACAGCTTCTCCAGAATCCGACCCCTCCCAGTGGTGGGCACTTAATCTGGACTCCACCTCGTTTGAACCCCCTCTGCTAGCGATCGCCCCTCATGTGACCCTGTGCTATGGCCCTACGGGGTGCCCAACTGAGGAAAGCCAATATTATATTATGCACCCCCTGAGGGACAGAAGTTCCCAGTCACGGTGACTGGGGAGGTTAAAGGAAGAGAGGACAGTGCATTACTGGCTGAAGTTCCAGATTTCCTTTGGCGACAGACAAGACTAGTGGTTCCCCATACCACCGTTAGGGTTTACCCTGGGTTCAAGCCAAAGAGCCTAGGGTTCCTTGCCTACACCCTGACGAAACAAGCCTCCAGCACCGAGGGAGACTGGCGAGACTTGGCTGCAGGCCGACTCTGATACTGGAAGAAACCTGAGGTGAAGATGGGACATCTGGTAAGACATTCTTTTAATATTGACCGAACCCGAGATGTTGTACCCCATCTTTCTTCTCCGTGGATTGTCACCTTGTTGCGGTGGAGAAGCTTGTGTGGTCCTGTGATCCCGAGAATAATGCTGTCTGGAGCTATGCTCCTGGTAGGGTCACCCATGGTGGTAAGGTCGAGGGTGAGGTCCCTGACAAAGAACAATCCAACCAAGACCTCAACGGTGGAACAGGCAGACGAAGTTACTTCGAACTCAACGGCTATGAAGGCGGATGAAGGCTGCAACAAATCTATCAGCTCCAATCGTCATGGTTTCCATGCCATTGGAATCAGTGGGTTGATTTGTGAAGTATTGTGTGCTTCTTGGAGTGCAACATCAAGTACACGTTAAACAAATACACGCACGGGCGTCTTTGCTCTTGTGGGCCACTTCTTCAGAACGAAGACCATCATCCTTGACCTCGAGGGATAGCCACGACAATGACCCCATCTCTGGGCAATTTCAGGCCATGAAGTCAGTCACACCAACTGCACCCCCCCCCACTGTCCGGATCACTGTGAAAGAAGGACAGACTCTCCCATCCATTCTGCCATACCCCCTCAAGCCCGAGGCAACGTTTTATGAGGATGGAAGCTCTTTTGAGGATCCAGCAGGGAAACGATGTTCTGGCTATGCAATAGTGACGGACAGTGACGTAGTTGAGCAGGTCTCTTTTGAAGCAGCAGTCACAGCCCAGAACGTTGAGCTAATTGCTCTGACTCGTGCCTCTATCCTAACAACAGACAAAAGTGCGAACGTTTACACAGACTCCCTTTATGCATTTGGAATTGTACATTCTATGGGGCTGTCTGGGAACATTGGGGATTCCTGACTTCCTCTGGTCACCCCATTAGTAATTCCACCTTTGTAAACAACTTACTCACCGCTCTACAGCTACCTCGAGTTATGGCTATTATTAAGTGCGGCCCACACCCGCATGTCCGACTGGGTCACTAAAGGCAATGCTTTAGCACAGTCGTCCCCAACCTCTGGGCCATGAACCGATACCGGGCCGCGAAGCCTGCAGGGGTGCAGTGGTAGCCAGAGCGCACCCAGCACATCTTTAAAAAAAAAGCCAAAATAAACAAACTAATTAATTAGGTGCCACCCAGCACATAAATGTCGGCCCAGATCAGAGGTGATTGCCGATTTCACTTGCTCTACGCGATGTTCACTTCTCTTTCCAGGGCGCTGGAGCCTTTAGCTCTTCCATTGTTTGGCCAATTTAAACACCAGCCCAGACAGGCTGAAAAGACAGGGCTGTCAGGATCAAGGTGACATGTTGAATCTACACAAACTTCTAATAAAGTATAGGCGCTGCCGTGCTTTCTTTGTAATGACCGTTACGTGCTGGTCCCAGGACAGATCATCTGACACTTTTCAGAGAGAGAAACGTCGATCCTTAATGCCGAGGAATTTAAAGTTATTGACCCTCTTCATCTCAGTTCCTCTAATGAAGACTGGCTTCTGGGCAGCACCTAATTAATTAGCTTGTTTATTTCAGCTTTTATCTTAAAGATATGCTGGGTGCGCTCTGACTACTGCTGCACCCCTGCATGCTATGCCCAGAGGTTGGGGACCACTGCTTTAGGAGATAAGACAGCAAAAACTGTGGCACAATCCTCGGTAGTTGTAGTCCCCTCGGGTTCCCGTCAAGCAACCCTCTGTGACTTAAGCAGAACAGGTTTGCCAGACATGTGGGAGGTACATACTTTTCAGGGGGATGCCTCTGTGGTCCCAGATAGAGTGCCAGAAAGACCACGACCTAGGTTTTCGGATCACCCCAGCGGGACAGGTTTGTGTTTCTACACAGATTTTACCAATATTGGTCGATTATATACATAATTGTACACACCTGGAAAAGGAGGGAATGGTTGGTAACCTGTACCCTGCACACCGCGTTTGACTCCCTTGTCAGGTAAACCTTTTTCGTGTCTACAAGTTGATTTTATTGAATTGCCTAGCGTACATTGCTATAGATATGCTTAGTTATTATAGGTGTGTTTAGTAGATGGATTGAAGCTAATCCAACTACCAATGATACTGCTGACTGTTGTGAAGGTATTATTGCGGATATAATTCGCAGGTACAGCCTGCCAGAGATGCTGAGTTCTGACAGTGGCCCACACTTTGTGACGAAAGTAAACGAAGAGGCATGTAATGAACTAGCTATCAAGCAACAATTCCACTGTGTACACTACCCATGGGCTGCTGGCATAGTGGAAAGAGCCAATGGCACTCTGAAGAGTAAATTGGCTAAACTAACGGCAGAGACTGGACTCACTTGGTTGAAGGTCCTACCGCTAGCCCTATTCCACATGAGGGTTACCCCACAGGGGAAACATGGTTGTCACCAGCTGAAATCACTTATGGATGGCCCATGAGGACATCCTAGGGACCAAGATCTTGTGTACCGTTGCTCCCAGAAAGTCTACCAGCAAACATTGGATATCCATACCCTGGGGGAAGAGATGGGGAAATATATATAACATAGAACAGTACAGTCCCTTTGGCCCACAATGTTGTGCCAACCCTTAAACCCTGCCTCCTATATAACCCCTCTCCACCTAAATTCCTCCATATACCTGTCTAGTAGTCTCTTAAACTTCACTAGTGTATCTGCCTCCACCACTGACTCAGGCAGTGCATTCCACGCACCAACCACTCTCTGAGTAAAAAACCTTCCTCTAATATCCCCCTTGAACTTCCCACCCCTTGCCTTAAAGCCATGTCCTCTTGTATTGAGCAGTGGTGCCCTGGGGAAGAGGCACTGGACGTCCACTCTATCTATTCCTCTTAATATCTTGTATACCTCTATCATGTCTCCTTTCATCCTCCTTCTCTTCAGAGAGTAAAGCCCTAGCTCCCTTAATCTCTGATCGTAATGCATACTCTCTAAACCAGGCAGCATCCTGGTAAATCTCCTCTGTTCCCTTTCCAATGCTTCCACATCCTTCCTATAGTGAGGCGACCAGAACTGGACACAGCACTCCAAGTTAGATTAGATTATTAGCTTAGATTATGAGGACACGCAGTCCTCTTTTATTGTCATTTAGTAATGCATGCATTAAGAAATGGATCCTGGGGGAAGCTGGTTTTCATTACAGTTGCACCATAAATAATAAATAGTTAAATAGTAATATGTAAATTATGAAATAAGTCCAGGACCAGCCTATTGGCTCAGGGTGTCTGACCCTCCAAGGGAGGAGTTGTAAAGTTTGATGGCCACAGGCAGGAATGACTTCCAATGACGCTCTGTGCTACATCTTGATGGAATGAGTCTCTGGCTGAATGTACTCCTGTGCCCACCCAGTACATTATGTAGTGGATGGGACACATTGTCCAAGATGGCATGCAACTTGGACAGCATCCTCTTTTCAGACACCACTGTGAGAGAGTCCAGTTCCATCCCCCACAACATCAGTGGCCTTACGAATGAGTTTGTTGATTCTGTTGGTGTTTGCTACCCTCAGCCTGCTGCCCCAGCGCACAAAAGCAAACATGATAGCACTGGCTACCACAGACTCGTTATATGAAGAATCAGGAAAAATTGCAGTGTCCAATATGCAAAACTGATCCCATCCCTTATTTCTTTCTTTCTTTATTGATTGATTGATTGATTCATTCATTCATTCTCTCTCTCTTTTTTCTCCCTCTGTCCCTCTCACTATAACTCCTTGCCCATACTCTGGGTTTCCCCCCTCCCCCTTTCTTTCTCCCTAGGCCTCCCATCCCATGATCCCCTCCCTTCTCCAGCCTCGTATCCCTTTTGCCAATCAACTTTCCAGCTCTTAGCTCCATCCCTCACCCCCTCCCCCCCGTCTTCTCCTATCGTTTCGGATCTCCCCCGCCCCCTCCCACTTTCAATCTCTTACTATCTCTTCTTTCAGTTAGTGCTGACGAAGGATCTCGGCATGAAATGTTGACTGTACCTCTTCCTATAGATGCTGCCTGGCCTGCTGTGTTCACCAGCATTTTTTGTGTGTGTTGTTTGAAGAGACCTATCCACACAGACTCAAGGTTGTAAACGCTACCAAAGGTGCATCTGCTAAATACTGGCTTGAAAGGGGTGAGTAATTATGCAATCAATTATTTTGTAATAAATTTAGACCAATTTGTAGAAATTTGTTTTCACTTTGACATGAGAGAGTCTTTTCTATTGATCAGTGTCAAAAAAGCCAAATTAATTCCACTGTGATTCAATGTTGTAAAACAATAAAACATGAAAACTTCCAAGGGGGGAGTGAATACTTTTTATAGGCACTGTATACACATAAAGTGCCTTGGGATTCTTTGTAATCATACATGCCAAAAACAAGCTTCCAGTATCTGCAGTTTTATTTGTTTTATAACCATCTAATAACGCTTTAAAACACAAAACTGCAACTGAAAATGGCTAATATTGGATTATAGGAGGAAAAAATTAAAAATACTATTAAATACAAAGGCTTCTTGGGTGCAAGTAAAAGACAAGTACATGCGATCATAATAAACTGATCTACCATTACCTACCTCAGGCTTTCCACAGTCACATTCTTCACCTACATCTACATAGAAATTTCCACATTTTGGTCCTTGAACCAACAAACTGGGATCAGGTAGGTTATAGAGGCATATCCCAACACCACGAGCTAGACTTCGCTCCAAGGAATCTTTGCTGCAGCTGCTGAAGACCTGTGCTGGCTGAAGCCTGAAAGAATAAATTAAACAATCAAATAGAAGTATCAAAGTATGTACGTAAAACAAAGAAATGCAGCAGAATCAATGAAAAACTACACACAAAGACTGACAAGCAACCAGTGTGTAAAAGACACACTGCAAATACAAAAACCGCCCCCCCACCAATAAATAAATAAATAAATAGCAACTAACTAACTAACACTGAGAACACGAGTTGTGGAGTCCTTGAAAGTGAGTCTGCACTTTGCGGAATCAGTTGAGAATTGTACTGACTGAAGCTATCCTCGTTGATTCAGGAGATTGATGTGGTAGGGTAATAACTGTTCCTGAACCTGGTGGTGTGGGAAAGCCAAACCTCCTTAAGCTCCAGAGAAAGTAGACTCTGATTTGCTTTCCTTATGAGCTGGACCTAGGAAAGTTCATCTGATATTTTAATGCCCAGGAAGTGCTGACTCTGTCCACTGCTTACCTTCCCCATGTAGATTAGCACGTTTGCCCTGCTTCTCCTTCCTGAAGTCTCTGCAGGAAGGATTGACTGTGTTGCCTGGCAGGTGCCTCGGTTCAGGGCATCTCATATTGCTTTTAGGGGGATCTCACCTGGCCTTTGTTGTCATTTAAGTGGGTACCAACAATGTAGGTAGAATAAGAAAACAGGTTCTGCTGAAGAAATTTAAGCAGCAAGGTACTAAATTAAAAAGTTGAATCAAAAGAGTAATAATCTTGCCATGTTGAAATTGGTACAGACCAAAAGACATAGGAGCAGAATGAGTCTATTTGGTCCATCAAGTCTGATCTGCCATTCGATCATGGCTGATTTATTATCCCTCTCAACCCCATTCTCCAACCTTCTCCCTGCAACCTTTGACAATCTAACTATTCAAGTGTCTTGATGAAGGGTCTCGGCCCAAAACGTCAACTGTATTCTTTTCCAGAGATGTTACCTGGCCTGTTGAGTTCCTCCAGCATTTTGTGTGTGTTGCTTAGATTTCCAGTGTCTGCAGATTTTCTCGTTTCTGATTTAACTATTCAAGAACCTATCAATCTCCACTTTAAATATACCCAATCACTTGGCCTCCACAGCCACCAGTGGCAATAAATTCCACAGATTCACCATTCTCTGACTAAATTCTTCCCTAACCTTTAGGGAATCCTGCACAAGGTCTACCATGTCCTTTTGAAATTTCTGCCTATTTAGAAAATAGTCTACACCTTTATTCCTTCTATCAAAGTGCATGATCATATTCTTCCTTGCACTTTATTCCATTTACCACTTTGCCCATTCTCCTAACTTATCTAAGTCCATTTGCAGACTCCCTACTTCCTCAACATGAACTGCCCCTCAACCTACCTTTGTATCATCCACAAACTTGGCACAAAGCTAATTCCGAATCATTGACATGCGATGTGAAAAGAACTGGTCCCAATACCAACCCCTGTGGAGAACCAGAAACGGCTCTCTTTATTCCCACTCTTTATCTCCTGCTAGTCAGCCACTGCTTTATCCATGCCAGTATCTTTTCTGTAATGCCATCGGCTCTTATCTTGTTCAGCTCTCTGTCAAAGGCCTTCTGAAAATCTTAGTAAATAACATCCAATGACTCTCCTTTGTCTATTCTGCCAGTCATTTCCTCAAAGAATTTCAACAGATTTGTCAGGTAATTTTTTTTCCTGAAGGAAACCATGTTAACTTTGGCCTACTTTATCATGTGCCTCAAAGTACTCTGAAACCTCATCATTAATAATGGACTCCAACATCTTTCCAACCATTGAAGAAAGGCCAACTTACCTATCATTTCCTTTCTTCTATCTCCCCCCCTTCTTAAAGACTGGAGTGACATTTGCAATTTTCCAGTCATCTGGAACTACTCCAGAATCCAGTGACTGGACCTTAAGATATAGAAGCAGAATTAGGCCATTTGGCCCATGGAGTCTGCTCTGCCATTTCATCATGGTTGATACGTTTTTCCTCCCAGCCCCAATCTCCTGCTTTCCCCCCCACCCCGTATCTCTTCATGAATCTATCAACCTCTGCCTTAAGTACACATACAGACGGCCTCCACATCTGCCTGTGGCAACAAATTCCACAACTTCACCACTCTGGCTAAAGAAATTCCATCTTATCTATGTCCTGAAAGGATGTTCCTCTCTTTTGAAGCTGTGTCCACTGGTCTTAAGACTCTCTCACCGTAGGAAACATCCTCTCCACATCCACTCTATCAAGGACTTTCATCATTCAATTGGTTTCAATTAGGTGTCCCCTCATTCTTCTGAATTCTAGTGAATACAGGCACAGAGCCCTCAAATACTCTTCACATGGCAAGTCACGAACAAGAGAAAATCTACAGATGCTGGAAATCTGAGCAACACACACGAAATGCTGGATGAACTTAGCTGCCCAAGCACCTTCTTCTTAGTTATAGGAACTATGCTCACTTCAGCCTTGACATTCTAATTTCTGGCATACTGCTAGAATCTTCCACAGTGAAAACTGACACAATATACTTCTGAAGTTGTCCACAATTTCTTTTTCTCTCACAGGGTCAATAAGATCAGAAAGTTAAAGATCCATGGGATAGTGACACCTGAAGCATGCTGGAACTAGGATCATGCCAAACTGTATAACTAGGGCTATGGATAGAGCTTTAAACTAGATAGTAGGGGAGTGGGTTCGATTACTTGGAAAAGTATGGATCAAGTAAAAAAGGAAGGAGGGCACAAGAGAGGGTACTCCAGAATAAACAGAAGTCAGAAAGTTTAGACAGATTAAGAATTCACCTTCAAACAAGATGAAGACAAATCTGAGAAGTGGGGTGGTTAATGCAGGACTGAAAGTGTTGTATCTGAATGCACACCCTAAGAAAAAAGGTAGATGAGCTAATGGCGCAGTTAGAAATTGGCAGGTGGGCATCACAGTGCCATGGCTAAAAAAATATAGTTGAGAGCTTAACATCCAAGGATACACATTGTATTAGAAGGACAGGCAGGTAGGCAGAGGGGGTGATATGGCTCTGTTGGTCAAAAATGAAATCAAATCCATAAAAAGAGATAACAAAGGATTGGAAGATGTAGAATCCTTGTTGTTACAGTTAAGAAACTGCAAGAGCGAAAAGACTCTGATGGGAGTTACATACAGGTCACTGAACAGCAGCCAGGTGTGGGCTACAAATTACAAAGGGAGATAGAAAAGGTACGTGAAAAGGGTTGGTGCCAAATTCCGAGAGAGATTTGTAGAATGCCAATGAGAGGGCTTTTTAGAGCAGCTTGTGGTTGTGGTGTATCGCTGCCACTTATACTGCCCGATCTAGCCTTTTGGGAATTTATACTGTGCAAGCCCTGCCACAGCTGTCAAGCATCCAGTTTAGTCTGAAATTGTGTCTTTGTACTCATAATGGACTTCCAGAAGTTGTACCTGGACTTTTGATATGCCCCAGGGTCGCCAGCCCTAAACACCACAAATCTAATCCTCAGAAAATTACCAATTCTCCTGGTTCATTTGGAGCTCCTGGTTGGAGATAAAGGGGTATGTTTTTGTGGGTACATACTCGTACATGCACGTCATAGAAGATAGAACTGTATAGCACAGTGCAGGCCCATTGGCCCAGGATGTTGTGCAATCTTTTAACCACCTCTAAGATCAATCTAACTCTACCTTCCCACAAAGGCCTCCTTTTTCTATCATCTATGTATCTACCTAAGAGTCTCTGAAATGTATCTGCCTCTACCACCACCCTTGACAGTGTGTTCCATGCCCTCACCACTCTGTATAAAAAGAGCTTACCTCTGATAACCCTTCTATACTTTTCTCCAATCACCTTAAAATCCTCTCACGTTAGCCATTTCTACTCTGGAAAAAGTCTCTGGCCATTCACTCTACCTCTGTCTCTTATCATCTTGTACAGTTCTATTAAGCCACCTCTCATCCTCCTTCAATCCAAAGAGCAAAGTGGTAGCTTGCTCAAGTCCACTATGTTTACCATGTCCTTGTGAAGTCATTTTCAATCTTTCACTGCTAAGATCAGAAGTTCCCATCTGCTTCAAAAGGGTAACAATTATGCCAGTGCCCAAGAAGATGTCAGCTGCCTTAATGACTATCACCCAGTAGCACTCACACCTATGGTGAAACATATAAGAAACATAGAAACATAGAAAATAGGTGCAGGAGTAGTCCATTCGGCCCTTCAAGCCTGCACTGCCATTCAGTACGATCATGGCTGATCATCCAACTCAGAACCCTGTACCAGCCTTCCCTCCATACCCCCGATCCCTTTAGCCACAAGGGCCATATCTAACTCCCTCTTAAATATAGCCAATGAACTGGCCTCAAAATGTTTTGATGTGATGAAATGTTTTGAGAGGTTGGTCATGGCTAAAAACAACTCCCGCCTCAGCAAGGACCTGGAACCACTGCCATTTGCCTACTGCCACAAGAGGTCTACGGCAACCGCCTAACTCAATAGTTCTTCACGTGGCCTTAGATCACCTGGACACTACAAACACCTATGTCAAGATGCTGTTCATTCACTATAGATCAGCGTTTAACACCATTATTTCTACGGTACTGATCGAAAAGCTACAGAACCTGGGTCTCTGTACCTCCCTATGCAATTGGATCCTTGACTTCCTAATATGTGCGGATTGGTAACAACATCTCCACCATGCTAACAATCAACACTGGTACACCTCAGGGATATGTGATTAGCCCACTGCTCTACTCTCTCTATATCCATGACTGTGTGGCTAGGCATAGTTCAAATGGTATCAATAAATTTGCTGATGATACAACTATTATTGGCAGAATATTAGACGGTGAAAGGAGGGTGTACAGGAGCGAGATATAACAAACAGCTGAGTGGTGTCACAGCAACAGCCCTGCACTTAACGTCAGCAAAACCAAAGAGCTGATGGAAGGGTAAGATGAGGGAACATGAACCAATCCTCATAGAGAGATCAGAAGTGGAGAGGGTGAGCAATTTCAAGTTCCTGGGTGTCAATACCCCTGAGGATCTAACCTGGTCCCAACATATCGATGCAGCTATAAAGAAGGCAAAACCGCTGCTATATTTCATTCTGAATTTGAGAGATTTGGTTTGTCACCTAAAGCACTTTAAACTTCTTCAGGTGTACTGTGGAGAGCATTCTGACTGGCTGCATCACCATCTGGTATGGCGTTGGGGCGGGGGGAAGCTACTGCACAGGATCAAAAGAAGCTACTGAAAGTTGTAAAATCAGTCAGCTCCATCATGGGTAATAGCCTCCATAGAATCCAAGACATCTTCAAGGAGCAGTGCCTCAGGAAGATGGACCCCCATCACCCAGGATATGCCCTCTTCTCATTGTTGCTGTCAGGATGGAGGTACAGAAGTCTGAAGGTACACACTCAGTGATTCAAGAGCAGCTTCTTCCCCTCTGCCATCCAATTTCTAAATGCACATTGAACCCATGAACACTACCTCACTTTTTTTTTAATTAATTCTGTTTTTGCACTATTTTTAATAGTGTTGCTAAAGATGGCGTCAGAAGGTGACTTCTCCCAGCTCACCAGTGAAACCTTTGAATTCTTCCTATTCTAATGTCTCTATTTTCCTTTTCAGAGCTGCTGGGTCTTATCAGGATCTTTGATCTACAGCAGCACCCAAAGACTGTGGCTCTGCACAACGGCGTGTTGCCATTCTTGGAACTCGCTGATCGTTCCTGTTTTGGCATGTCCACGTTCAGCCTGCAGTCGGGTGGCCTCGATGCTTGCAAGGTCCCATGGACATGAATTCTCGCCAGTGTTGCATACTGAATGTAGCAGAAGCTGGAACATCGAAGAAAGTGAGAGTAGGTGTCAGAGGGCTCTGTACTCGGTAATTGATTTGCCGATTCTCGAGTTGGGGAACTCAAAGTAAAAAAGCAACACTTCAGACTGACTGTAACATTAAAATGGTGACTGTTATCCTCTCTGTCACTGTGGAAGGAGCAATATCCGTCTCTGTCATGTTAGTGGGAGACAGTCTGAGGGATGTTAAAATGTTGGTGTGAACATTTAGTTTTTGACTAGACAACGGGGTGACCAGTTGGGGCACCCTTTGAGAGAAGGGTAGTGCAGTCTGATGTGACCAGAATGAACATTAAATTTTCCTGAATGCTATTGTTATCTCTTTGATTTGGAAATTAAAGAAGAAAAACTCAGTTTATTAAAGTAAAAAGACGAATAGCAGGACAAATATGTGACCAGAATGAACATTAAATTTCCTCGAATGCTATTTCTATTGCTTTGCCTTGGAAATTAAAGAAGAAAAACTCAGTTTATTAAAGAAGAAAGACGCGTAGCAAGACAAATATAGCTCTTCCTCGTTTAATGAAAGACACTTTCGATGATAACATTTCTGGTTGATCTGCCACCCTTCAAGAATACTCTATCGTTGTCATTTCTTTTTCCCCGACTTAAAGCCACATACAGCTGATCATGCTGGAATACCAGTTTCTCCAGATAAATCAACACATTCTCCATGGTTTGGCCTTGGTGGATTCAAGTTCCTCATTGAAATGATGGGCGATCCCCTTTTTAATTCCAGTTTATGTCGTGGCAATCCAGAGAGTTCAACCGAATCAAGGAATTCTGTTGGAAAATGAGTGGCGTTAGCTTCTTCACTTACGGCATTGAAGGAACAGTATTCTTTCATGATTCCAGGGAAGCGTCTAATGCATGTGAAGTTTATTTTTCGCATCATTTCATCGAGAGGAACCAAGTTAGAATTCCTTGAGAACAGTTCTGTAGGATTGTCAAATGTCGGGTAGATGAAATCAATACATTCTTCAATAGTTTTTGCTGGCAGAATCATATCTTCAGGTACCTGTAATTTGATTTCATAATTTTCATTTTTCTCAATCTTGTCTTCTCCAACATCCAATAAGAACTCAGAATATCATCCTTCTCCCTCACTCACATGTTTCTCTTGAAACTTGATAAAGCTTCTCCATAGGTAGGATTTTTTATGCATGAATTCTCCACATCAGCATCATTTCCTCATTTCACAACTGCTAGAAGCTGACGGAAATCACCACAGCAAATGGTTAAAATACCGCTGAAGGCCTCATTCTTGCCGGATGCATCACGAAGAGTCCGGTCCACGGCTTCGAAGCTCTCCCTCCTAATCATGGGGCACTCATCCCAGACAATAAGCCTCGCATTTCGGAGTAAATTTGCAGTATTGGTGTTTTTATCGATGTTACAAAGGGCATCTTCATTGACTTTGAGGGGTATCTTGAATCTTGAATGCGCTGTCCTAACACCAGGCATCAATGTTGCTGCAATACCGGGTGATGCTATAGCAATAGCAACACCTCCATCTCCCTGACGCGCAGCCCTTTCATCCTTCGTCTCTTCATCTCTTCTATCCTTTGTTCTTTCTCTTTGATCCTGGAGTCATGCTGCCCTGGCCTGATCCGATTCTTGTTCTGTGCCTATTGTTGTCATATTGGAGACATGTATGCCTCTCCTCCTCTGTCTCTTCTTCTCTCATCTTTTTTTGTCTTGACTCTTTGATCCTGGAGTCGTGCGGCCCTGGCCTCATCTGATTCTTGTTCTCTCCTTCTCCTTGGCGCTTCCTGACAACGTTTGGTGTCATCTCTTGACCATAATGTCCCTCTTCCTTTTCCGCGCAGCATAATTAGGCTGACATTTTTTTTACCCTAATGCTGGATAGAAGACACGAAGCACTAACACCAAAGGATGCTGATTATTCTTGATGATGTGGTTGGCGCTCTCCTAAATGGACATGATATAGTCACCGCTGTCCTTTGACTGCAGCAAAGGGTCTTATGGGTGTCGCGAAGTACGTCATTACAATAAGATTTAATTATCTCTTATTGATGGGTGGCAGTTAGATCTGTCCCAATCCTGCACATGCTGATGGTGATTAGCAGAATGCGACCCCTCGAAATAGAGCTGCCCTGCCCTTTTGCTCTGGTAGGTGTCACTGCTGAGGCTGGCTGTGCGCATGCGTCGGGCTGTCACGTCCCAATTTCCATGATGGCGGATTGGCTCTCGGGTTAAAAGGAAGCCTGTTAATTTTTGCGAATGAGCAATTTTATACGAATATATAATATTGAACTTTGTCTGCATTCTGTAAGTTAGCGCATTTTAATTCGATTTTGCCAAAAAAAATGCCGCTGTGATGCACCGTTTGCGCTAATTGGAGGTCACAAACAGACAGTCAGAGCATGAGAGTTTTTGTAGTATATAGATGGACCGTAGACCATGGTCTCACTTTGGGGGCTTTGCTTTTGCTTGCATGGTGGGTGGTGGGAATGCTGATGCTTTATGCTAGAATAAGTGGGGGGACGGTTGATGCTGCTTGTGCACGGGAGCTGGGCAGGGGGCTTTGGGGTTCTTATTTTTTCTGTCATTCATTCTTTGGTGGTTTTTCTTCTGTTTCGACAATGCCTGCGGAGGGCGAGAATTTCACATTGTATATTGTATACATCTTCTGATATTAAATGGAACTATTGAGCTACAGAACATATATATACTTAATATAATTGATTTATTTATTTTTCTATATTTATCATGTATGCATTGTACTGTTGTCTTAAAGTTAACAAATTTCACAACATATGCTGGTGGTATTAAACCTGATTCTAATACTGAACTCAGTGATTTCTAAGGAAGCTGAAATCCTTCAACGTGCGGAATTTGGAGATCTTTTATCAGTCTGTTATAGCGAGTGTAGTCTTTTCTGCGGCTTTATGTTGGGGGAGCAGCATTGGTGCTGGTGAAGCAAAAAGATTAAATAAACTCATCAAAAAGGCTGGATCCGTCCTTGGCTAAAACACATCCTCTCTATGACCTACAGAATAAGCCACTGAGCACCCTTTCAAACAGACTCAATCAGCTCCACTGTCACAAGGATTGCTACAGAAAATCTTCCCTACCAAGTGCAATAAGCATATACAACAGTTCATCTCTGTGTGACAAGAGATCACACATTGTAGTACAATAGCCTCTGTTTTATTATTTCATACATTATTATTGCACATTGGTACATTATTATTGTGTATATTATTATTCTGTACTTAGTATTAGTTATTATATTTATTATTGTTAAGTGTGTTTTTAAATGTTGCTGCTGTAACTAAATAATTTTCCACTCGAGATCATAAAGTACTTATTATTATTATTAATACTATTTATCCAGGTCAACTGATTAATTCTTGAATATGATCCAGTCCACTAAATCGAAGATCTCCTGAATTCCATCTTCTGCTTCTGCTGTTTATGGTCCTCCTCCCCAGTGCCAAACTCTTCAACTTGTCTGTACACAGACAGAAGAAGCACAGACAAGTGGTCAGATTTACCAAAGAGCCTTTGTGGATGGAGTGGTAGATATTCCTAGTCGTGGTATCGCGGTAGTTGAGTGTGTTGGGTCCTCTAGTGTTGCGGGTGATCTGTTGATAGCGGCTCTACTTCAATAGGAACTTAAGGAGATCTGATATGTCACCAAGGACTCCTGTAAATTTCCAAAGATGTATGGTGGAGTGCATTCTGCCTGGCTGGAGACTGTAATACACAGGACTACAAGAAGCTGCAGAGGTTTGTAGACTCAGCCAGCTCCATCAGAGGCTCAAGCTCTTTACCAGTGAGGACATCTTCAAGAGGTGGTACCTCAGAAGGCAGAATCCAGCATTAAAAACCCTCACTATCACGGACATGCCCTCTTCTCATTACTCCCAATCCTCCCAATCTTCTACATTCAAGGAATAAAGTACTAACCTATTCAATTTTTCCTTATAACTCAGGTCCTCCAGACCTAGCAAAACATTCTTGCAAATTTTCTCTGTACTATTTCAACCTTATTTACATCTTTCCTGTAGGTTGTTGACCAAAACTGAACACAATAAGTTAGGCTTCACCAATGTCTTATGCAACTTCAACGTAACATCCCATCCCCTGTACTCAATACTTTGATTTATGAAGGTCAATGTGAACAGTGCAGGCATTACAATAAATAATAAACAAGACAATAGGCACAGCAGAGGGCAGTAGGTTGGTAGTCCAATGGCTTGGGGGAAAAAACTGTTACATAGACAGCTGAGTCCGGGATTCCGTCCGTTTCCGTACTCCCACCAAGTATGTCGTTGGAGTTGGTTGCAGTCCAATTTAATGTCCTTTGGAGGGCAGAATGGACGGGAGAGCCAGCCGGCTAGGGCTTGCCTTTTTCCTGGCACGGACTCCTGCCCACTCACTTCGCTTCGGCTTCCTCACACACCGCTTACGACCTCCCCACCTCCGGCCACCAGCATCAGGCAACTCTGAGTACTGCAGGCCCAATTCCCTCAGCAAACAGACTTTGGAGGGCAGAATGGACAGGAGAGCCAGCCGGCTAGGGCTTGCCTTTTTCCTGGCATGGACTCCTGCCTGCTCGCCTCGCTTCGGTTTCTTTGCACACCGCTTACAATGTCCCCACCTCCGGCCACCGGCATCAGGCGACTCTGAGGACTGCGGGCCCGATTCCCTCAGCAAGCCAAGGTCACACAATTTAACCAGCAGCTCTTCATGAAGGTTTGTTTTTGGGCGATCTCTGTATTGTAGCAGTATCTGGCGATGGTAGACAGTCGCTCACTTACACACCCAACCTGGCATCATCTGCAAATTTGCTGATCCAGTTAACCATATTATCATCCAGATCATTGATACAGACAATAAACAACAACTGACCCAGCACTGATCCCTGTGGCAACCCACTAGTCACAGGTCTCTAGTCAGAGAGGCAACCATCTACTACCACACTCTGGCTTCTCCACAAAGCCAATGCCTAATCCAATTTACTACTTCATCTTGATTGCCGATTGACTGAACCTTCTGATCAGCCCGATATGACCTACAATGCACAAAGTCACTGACTATTCTTAATCAGTCCATGTCTATACAAATACTTATATAACCAATCCCTTAGAATACCTTCCAGTAACTTTCCCACGACTGACTGTATCAGGCTCACCAGCCTATAATTTCCTGGTTTATTTTTACTCTTTCTTAAACAGCAGAACAACATTAGCTATCCTCCAATCCTCCGGTACCTCACCTGTCACTAAGGATGATTTAAATATCTCTGCTAGGGTCCCAGCTTTCTTAATGGTCTGAGGTAACACGTTGTCAGGCCCTGATTTGTCCACCCTAATTTGCCTCAGGACAGCAAACACTTACTCCTCTGTAATCAGTGTAGGGTCCATGAAGTTGAAGCCGCTTTGCCTCACTTCTATAGATTCTGTGTCCATCTCCTGAGTAAACACAGATGCAAAAAATTATTTAAGATCTCCCTCTTTCTTTTGGCTGCTAGCAAGGATTACAATTGTGATCTTCCAGAGGACCAGTCTTGTCCCTTACAATCCTTTTGCTCTTAACATATATGTAAAATCCCTTAAGATTCTCCTTCACCTTGTCTGCCAGGGCATCCTCATGCCTTCTTTCAGCCTTCCTGGTTTTTTTTTTCTTAAGTGTCCTCTTGCAGATCCAGTACCGTACACTCTCTTGTTGGGACTTCTACGTACTTGCTTCAAAAAGACAACAATTATACCAGTGCCTAAGAAGAATAATGTGGGCTGCCTTAATGACTATCGCCCAGTAGCACTCACATCGACAGTGATGAAATGCTTTAGTTTGGTCACGACTAGACTGAACTGCCTCAGCAAGGACGTAGACCCATTACAATTTGCCTATCGCCACAAAAGGTCAATGGCAGACGCAATCTCAATAGCTCTCCACACAGCTTTAGACCACCTGGAGAATACAAACACCTACGTCAGGATGCTGTTCATCGAATATAGTTCAGCATTTAGCCATTATTCCCACAATCCTGATTGAGAAGTTGCAGAACCTGGGCCTCTGTACCTTCCTCTGCAATTGGATCCTTGACTTCCTAACCGGAAGACCACAATCTGTGCAGATCGCTGACGATCAACACTGATGCACCTCAGGGGTGTGTGCTTAGCCCACAGCTCTACTCTCTATATACACATGACTGTGTGACTAGGCATAGCTCAAATACCGTTTATAAATTTGCTGATGATACAACCGTTGTTGGTAGAATCTCAGGTGGTGACAAGAGGGCGTACAGGAGTGAGATTATGCGAACTGGGGAGTGGTGCCTCAGCAACAACCTGGCACTCAACATCAGTAAGACGAAATAGCTGAATGTGGACTTCAGGAAGGGTAAGACGAAGGAACATATACTAATCCTCATAGAGGGATCAGGAGTGGAGAAAATGAGCAGCTTCAAGTTCCTGGGTGTCAAGGTCTCTGAGGACCGGCTGTACTTTATTAGGAGTTTGAAGAGATTTGGCATGTCCACAAATACACTCAAAAACTTCTATAGTTGTACCATGGAGAGCATTCTGACAGGCTGCATCACTATCTGGTATGGAGGGGCAACTGCACAGAACCGAAAGAAGCTGCAGAGGGTTGTAAATCTAGTCAGCTCCATCTTGGATACTAGCCTACAAAGTACCCAGGACATCTTTAGGGAACGGTGTCTCAGAAAGGCAGCGTCCATTATTAAGGACCTCCAGCACCCAGGGCATGCCCTTTTCTGACTGTTACCGTCAGGTAGGGGATACAGAAGCCTGAAGGCACACACACAGCGATTTCATACAGCTTCTTCCCCTCTGCTATCCGATTCCTAAATTGACACTCAATCTTTGGACACTACCTCAATTTTTAAAAAATATACAGTATTTCTGTTTTTGCACATTTTTAAAAGTCTATTCAATATATGTAATTGATTTACTTGTTTGTTTGTTTGTTCATTTATTTATTTTATCTCTGCTAGATTATCTGTTACATTGAACTGCTGCTGCTAAGTTAACAAATTTCACCTCACATGCCGGTGATAATAAACCTGATTCTGATTAAGGAAACTTTACTGAATACGTTTGACAAACTCTATCCATTCCGAGTAATTTTACAGAATGGGAGTTGCAGTCATAAGTGGAAAGTTAAAATCATCTACGTATTATAACAACCTTATGTTGCAAACTCCCTGCAAATCTGTTCCTCTAAATCTGTCGGATGTAATATAACCCTATTAACGTGGTCAAACCTTTCTTACTTCTCAGTTCCACCCATAATGCCTCACTAGACAAGTTCTCCAGCCTGTCCTGACTGAGCATTACCGTGTCGTTTGCCATGACGTTTTCCCCACGATCCCCACACACCCACCTTCTGCTTTACCTCAACCTTACATCATCATCCTCTGCTTTTGTCTACCAAGCCAATGGTGACTACCTGTCTTCCATGGCCAAGTCAATAGTGACTACCCTTGCCTTTCAAGACCAACCAAATAGTGACTACCCTCTGTCTTCCATGACGGAGACAATAGTGACTACCCTCTGTCACATCTACAGATATATTACCTGTGGACTTCTGCCATGATGCAAGCAGCCTTCTTGTCTGCACATACGCACTTTGGATCTTGGAAGTCATGGTCAATTCCTAGATTATGTCCAATTCCATGAGCCAGGTTAGAAGCAATGCCTAAACTTTCAGCAGTGGTGTCCTAGAAGAACAGAGTAATGACTTTGAGTCATAGAGTGATACAACTTGGAAGCATCCATTCTACTCGCCATGTGCAGACTAGCCAGTGGGCACACTTCTCAATCCCATCTTTCAGCACGGAGAACAAACAGCACAGGCACAGGCCCTTTGACTCACCATGTCTGTCCCACGCATGGAGACAATTTTGCCTCTCATAATTGTGTAATCTGCTACTAGGTTTCCCCTCAGTCTCCAACATCCCAAATTCACTCAGCCTCTTCCGATAGCTCATGCACTTTCATCCAGGCAGTACGCTGGTGAACCTCTTCAGCACCCTTTCTAAAGCCTTCACATCCTTCCTGTAATGGGTCAACCACAACTGCACATAACACTCTCAATACAGCCTCATCAAAGCTTCGAAATAAGACCATAAGACATAGGAGCAGAATCAGGCCATTCTGCCTATCAAATCTGCTCTACCATTTGATTGTGGCTTATCTATTTCCCTCTCAACCCCATTCACCTGCCTTCTCTCCTCAACCTTTGACACACTGACCTATCAAGAATCTATTTATTTTGCCTTAAATACACCTAATGACCTGGCATTGACAGCCGCCTGTGGCAACAAATTCCACATATTCACTAGCTAAAGAAATTCCTCCTGATCTCTGTTCTAAATGGACGGCCCTCTATTCTGAGGTTGTGCCCTCTGGTCCTAGACTCCCAGACTATAGGAATCATCCTCTCCACATTCACTCCATCTAGGCCTTCCAACATTTTATAGGTTTCAATGAGATTTCCCCCTCATTCTTCTAAATTTCAGCGGTTACAGGCTCAGAGTCATCAAACATTTCTCATATGATAAGCAGTTCATTCCTGAAACCATCTCTGTGAACCTCTTTTGAACCCTCTCCAATATCAACACATCCTTTCTTGGATAAGGGGTCCAAAAGTGCTCTCAATACTCCAAGTGTGGTATAACCAGTGTCTTACAGAGCCTCAGTATTACATCCTTGTATTAATATCCTAGTCATCTCAAAGTGAATGCCGACAGCATATTTGCCTTCCTCCATCACCAATTGAACCTGCAAGTTAACCTTTAGCAAATCCTACTCAAGGACTCCTAAGCCCCATTGAACCTTGGAGTTTTCAATTTTCTCCCCACTTAGAATGCTTTCGTTCCTTTTACCTGAGTGCACTTCCTGACAGTGTATTCCATCTGCCACTTCTTTGTCCATTCTCCTAATCTGTCTAAGTCCTTCTCCAGCCACCTTGCTTCCTCAGTACAACCTGCCCTTCCACCTATCTCCATATCATCCGTATACTGTGCCACAAAGCCATCAATTCCATCATCCTAATCATTGACACATAACGTAAAAAGCAGTCCCAATACTGATCCCTGTGGAACACCACTTGTCACCGGCAGTCAATCGAAAGAGCCTCCCTTTATTCCCACTCTCTGCCTCCTGCCAATCGGCCAATGCTCTATCCATACAAGTATCTTTCCTGTAATACCATGGGCTCTTATCTTGCTACGTGTGGCCTTCTGAAAATACACCAATCTACCGATTCTCCTTTGTCTATCCTACTTACTTCCTCAAAGAATTCCAACAGATTTGTCAGAAAGGTCTGAAGGTAGGTAAGTCACCAGGACCAGATGGTGTACATCCCAGTGTCCTGAAGAGATTGTGGAGGCATTAGTTATGATCTTTCAAGAATCACTAGATTCTGGAAAGGTTCGGGAGGACTGGAACATTGCAAATGTCACTCCACTCTTCAAGAAGAGAGAGAGGCAGAAGAAAGGAAATTATAGGCCAGTTTGGTTGGAAGATGTTGGAGTTGATTATTAAGAATGAGGTGCAAATCTGAGGCGCAAAGAGACTTGGGTGTCCTTGTGCAGGACTCCCTAAAGGTTAATTTGCAGGTTGTGAGGAAGGCAAATGTGATGTTAGCATTTATTTCAAGGGAACTAGAATATAAAAGCAAAGATGCAATGTTGAGGCTTTATAAAGCACTGGTCAGGCCTCACGTGGAGTATTGTAGTGGTTTTGGATCCCTTATTTTAGAAAGGATGTGCTGAAACTGGAAAGGATTCAAAGGATATTCACGAAAATTAATCCAGGATTGAATGGCTTGTCATATGAAGAGTGTTTGATCTCTTTGGCCCTGTATTCACTGGAATTCAGAAGAATGAGGGATAACCTAATTGAAACGTATCAAATGTTGAAAGGCCTCAATAGAGTGGATGTGGAGAGGATGTTTCCTATGGTGGGAGAGTTTAGGACAAGAGGACACAGCCTCAGAATTGAGGGGTGACCTTTTAGAATGGAAATGAGGAAGAATTTCTTTAGCCAGAGAGTGATGAATCTGTGGAATTTGTTGCCACAGATGACTGTGAAGGCCAAGTCTTTACGTATATTTAAGGCAGAGGCAGAGGTTGATAGATTCTTGATTGGTCAGGGCACAAAGGGATATAGGAAGAAGGCAGGAGACTGGGCATAAGAGGAAAATTGGATCAGCCATGACGAAATGGTGGAGCAGAGTCAATGGCCTAATTCTGCTCCTATATCTTATGGTCTTATGACTGGATGTGCAGAAGGGACCCACACCACAACCTCCTGCTCGAGAAACATGGGTGGCTGGTATCTGAAATAGCATTTGAAAGAGCAGAGACCTGTGGAAGAGCAGCAGAGTGTGTGGTGGGCATACTCAGCCCACGGGACATGGGTGCTCCTGGGGGTCAGGTTGGAGGAGGCCAGTCATCTAAGGGTTGCTTCTAGTCCTGTGGAATTTGTTGCCACAGGTGACTGTGGAGGCTAAGTCATTATCTAATTTAAGGCAGAGGTGGCTAGATTCTTGATAGGTCAGGGCATAAAGGGATACAGAGAGAAGGAAGGAGATTGGGGCTGTGAAGGAAAATGGATCAGCCATGCTGAAATGGTGGAGCACACTTGATGGGCCAAATGGCCTAATTCTACTCCTGTATCTTATGGACCTAAGTTTTTTCCTTAAGGAAGCTATGCTGACCTATTTTACCATGTGCACCCAAGTAACTCCAAACCTCATCTTTAATAAGACTCCAGCATCTTCCTAACTGCTGAGGTCAAGTTAACTGGTTTATAATTTCCTTTCTTCCACCTCTCTCCCTTCTTTACCACCCCGTCTGCTTGTGCAGTCACTTTGCACTTGGACTTCAAGTTCCCTTGGTACTTCGCTCTTTCCACTTAGATTAGGAGAGATAAATATGAGAGGACATGGCTTTAGGGTGAAAGGGGAAAGGTTTAGGGGGAACATTAGGGGGAACTTCTTCACTCAGAGAATGGTGGGAGTGTGGAACGAGCTGCCATCTGACATGGTAAATGCGGGCTCAATCTTAAGTTTTAAGAATAAATTGGATAGGTACATGGATGGGAGAGGTCTGGAGGGTTATGGACTAGATGCAGGTCAGTGCGACAAGTGGAATAATGTTTCGGCACAAACTAGAAGGTTCGAACGGCCTGTTTTCTGTGCTGCAGTGTTCCATGGTTCTATGGTACATTAATCCTATTAAATATCATGCCATTCATCGTATAATTTCCCTTTATATTTAGAGATGAGTGTGAGCCATGAACATGTGCCAGGGTATTTTGAGTTGGAGAAGGTGTTACTGGGTCCCTAAGGCCTGGTGGGATATATATCAGGTAATTGAACGAGGAAGGAGAGAAAATTCCCAAGTCCTTGATGAAGACCTTGACCCAATGAGAGGTGTTCCTTCAGTTCTCTGCATGCCTCCCTTCCTTGCAATGGTAAACAAACCTGTGTTGGATACTGTTTAATTTTAAATGTCATTTTCTTTGCAGTTTAACAATCAATTACACTAGACAACAAAGATTTTGCTTCCTGAATACTTTTTGGGCTGCTGACCATGAAAATCACAATGAAATATCTCTATCAAGCATCATTTTTTTGAAATCCTCTATATTTGTTATTTGAATTCATAATTCAAGTCAATTAAAATGTTGCCCTCAATGTAAGTTGAAAAGTTTTCTATCTTGTCATGGTATGCCTGGGCATGATTAGGCAGGACAGATGCTACATGGCAGGGCAGGTTTTAGAAAGGTATAAAAGCATCATACACACATCGTTCTATGCATTGTGTTTACATGTATATCGGTTGGCGATCACATTGATGTGCATGCTCTGCGAGCATAGCACATTGTGTGCACTCATTATAATAAAGTAGTTGTATTTTCAACAGTACTTGTGGTAGCAAAATGTTTTGCCAATGTTGCAACAGCCAGTCATGATACCTCACCTGCTACCAATTAGCCTGCTTAACGTGGAGTCTTCAAAACCTGTGTTACTTGAATATTCTGTGCACTTTTCAATCTTATTTTAACTCTGTCCCAATTTTTGCTGAGTGTGTTGCAGCCATCAAATTCTAAATTTGTGTATGTTTACAAAATACAATTAAGTTGGTCAGTAAAACTATCGAAAATCTTTTCTTTGTACTTTTGTCAGTTAAATAAAGGTTCACGTGAATTAACATATCACAGATTTTTGTTTTTATTGCATTTTGGAAAATATCCCAACTTTTCTGGAAATGGGGTTTGTACAAATGTATCTGTATGAATTAATTAGTCTGATGGCCTGGTGGAAGAAGCTGTCCCAGGGCCTGTCGGTCCTGGCTTTTATGCTGCTGTACCATTTACTGGATGGTAGCAGCTGGAACAGTTTGTGGTTGGAGTGACTTGGGTCCCCAATGATCCTTCGGGCCCTTTTTACACGCGTCTCTGTAAATGTCCTGTATAGTTGGAGTTCACATCTACAGATAGCTGGCTGGTGGCGTAGTGGCATCAGCACCGGACTTCGGAGCGAAGGCTCCCGAGTTCAAATCCAGCCAGCTCCCTTGCACACTTTCCATCCGTGCTGGGTTGAGCGTCAAGCTTGCAACTCGGCCTCTTCTTTTACAGATGCGCTGGGCTGTCCACAACACTCTGCAAAGTCCTGCGATTGAGGGAAGTACAGTTCTCATACCAGGCAGTGATACAGACAGTCAGGATACTCTCAATTGTGCCCCTGGAGAAACTCCTTAGGATCTGGGGGCCCATACCAAACTTCTTTAGCCGTCTGAGGTGAAAGAGGCACTGTTGTGCTTTTTTCACCACAGCCGGTATGTACAGACCACATGAGATCCTCGGTGATGTGTATGCCAAGGAACTTAAAGCTGTTCACCCTCTCAATTCCAGATCCATTGATGTCAATAGGCGTTAACGTGTCTCCACTCCTCCTGTAGTCCACAACCAGCTCTTTTGTTTTTGCGACATTGAGGGAGAGGTTGTTATCTTGACACCACTGTGTCAGGGTGATGACTTCTTTTCTCTAGGCTGCCTCGTTATTATTTGAGATAAGGCCAATCAATGAGGAATCATCAGCAAATATGATTAGAAGATTGGAGCGGTGGGTGGCGATGCAGTCATGGGTATGCAGAGAGTAAAGAAGGGGGCTGAGGACACAGCCTTGAGGGGCACCTGTGTTGAGGGGCAGAGGTGAGGGAGCTCAGTTTTACCATCTGCCGGTGATTTGACAGAATAACCTGACAAATGCAAAGATTAAGGAAGGCATTCTTGTTCATCCACAAATCAAACAGGTCAACAATGACAGACAATTGGAAGAATTTCTAATGGGACAAGAGAAAAATCGCATGGAAGGCATTCGAGGATGTTACTGAAAATTTTCCTGGCAGCTATAGAGCATCAAACAATGTCATTTTCTGAATTCCCATTTAGACTTCTTCACGGCAAACCTTCGCGCTGTCAGAGGCGAGCATAGTTAAAGATTTCACCAGGACATTGTGGTTATGAAGAAACAGTATCAGGGCAACTGGAATCAATCAATGCTAGCTGATCATTGCTGGACATTAAGTGAGAAGCCTCAGACAACAAGTACAAATGAAAATTATCAACAAAACATTTTTAGCTTAGTTGAACTATTGTAAAGTGTTAGCTATGCAATTAAATGCATTACATTCAATAAAAGTTATTTTTCTTGTTTCTCCAACTTCCTACGTGGTACAATTAGTCTGAAATTATATTTGTGTTCAGCTTCAAGTGGTCTATCAGAAACATAAAAATTTCTGAGGAAGCAACACTTTCAAAACAATTTGCTGTCCAGTGTTATCTGTTCGTATTTTAAGTAGTCTTTATGTACGTAACAGTTTAATAAGTCTATACTGGTGAATGCAGTATTCAGGAAAGGGAACTAGAGGTCCACAAGCCAGTCCTCATTGGAAGATCAGAGGTGGAGAGGGTTAACAACTCTAAACTCCAAGATGTTACTAATTCCGGAGATCTGTCCTGGACTCAGTACATAAATGCAATTGTAAAGAAAGCACGGCTGCATCTCTACTTCCTTGGGAGTCTGAAGAGACTTGGCATGACATTTAAAACTTCAACAAACTGTAGTGGAAAGTATATTGCCTGGCTTCATCATGGCCTGGAATGGAAACACCAATGCCTTTGAGTGGAACAAAAAGTAGGATTCAGCCCAATACATCACAGGCAAAACCCTCCCAACCATTGAGCATATCTGCATGAAATACTGTCGTAGGAAATCAGCATCCATCATCAGAGATCTCCACCACCAAAGTCGTGCTCTTTTCTCACTGCTGCCATCATTCCACTGCCACGGGCCTGAATGACTTCTGTCCAGTTGCACTCACCCCATCATTGCGAAGTGCTTTGAGAGACTGGTTCGACCACATCTGAAATCCTTTCTGTCCACTACCCTGGACCCCCATCAATTTGCCTGTCACACCAACAGGTCAACAGAGGATGCCATCTCCACAGCACTTCACTCTGCCCTGACCCACCTGGACAGCCCCAACTCTTACATCAGAATGCTGTTCATTGACCTTAGTATTGAATGCCGAACTATGATCCCCTCCAAGCTGATTGCCAAACTTCGCCAGCTTGGTATCAGCTCATCCCTCTGCAATTGGACCTTGGACTTTCTGACTAACAGACCCCAATCTGCTAACTTAGACAACCACCTCTCCTCCATTCTCACCCTGAATACCGGCATGCCTCAAGGCGGTGTGCTGAGCCCTCTTCTGTACTCCCTTTTCACCTATGACTGCGTTTCTGTACACAGTTCTAACTCCACAATCAGTACTTTTATATTTGTATGCTGTAGCACTTACTTTTTATTCACGGTTATTTGGTAAATAATACTATTCTTTTGCACTTTTGGTCAGATGCTAATTGCATTTCATTGGCTTTGTATCTGTACTCGGCACAATGACAATAAAGTTGAATCTAATCTAATCTAATGTAGAAGGTACAAGAGCCTCAAGACTCACACCACTAGATTTAAGAACAGTTACTACCCCTCAATCATCAGGCTCTTGAACAAAAGGGGATAACTACACTCACTTGCCAACCCATTGAGATGTTCCCACGACAAACAATGATCTCACTTTAAGGACCCTTTATCTTGTTATCTCATGTTCTCATTATTTATTGCTATTTAATTACATTTGCATTTGCAGTTTGTTGTCTTCTGCACTCTAGTCATAGTCATACTTTATTGATCCCAGGGGAAATTGTTTTTTGTTACAGTTGCACCATAAATAATAAATAGTAATAGAACCATAAATAGTTAAATAGTAATATGTAAATTATGCCAGTAAATTATGAAATTAGTCCAGGACCAGCCTATTGGCTCAGGGTGTCTGACCCTCCAAGGGAGGAGTTGTAAAGTTTGATGGCCACAGGCAGGAGTGACTTCCTATGACGCTCTGTGCTGCATCTCGGTGGAATGAGTCTCTGGCTGAATGTACTCCTGTGCCCACCCAGTACATTATGTAGTGGATGGGAGACATTGACCAAGATAGCATGCAACTTAGACAGCATCCTCTTTTCAGACACCACCGTGAGAGAGTCCAGTTCCATCCTCACAACATTAATGGCCTTACGAATGAGTTTGTTGATTCTGTTGGTGTCTGCTATCCTCAGCCTGCTGCCCCAGCACACAACAGCAAACATGATAGCACTAGCCACCACAGACTCGTAGAACATCTTCAGCATCGTCCGACAGATGTTAAAGGACCGCAGTCTCCTCAGGAAATAGAGACGGCTCTGACCCTTCTTGTAGACAGCCTCAGTGTTCTTAGACCAGTTCAGTTTATTGGCAATTCGTATCCCCAGGTACTTGTAATCCTTCACCATGTCCACACTGACCCCCGGATGGAAACAGGGGTCACCGGTACCTTAGCTCTCCTCAGGTCTACCACCAGCTCCTTAATCTTTTTCACATTAAGCTGCAGATAATTCTGCTCACACCATGTAACAAAGTTTCCTACCGTAGCCCTGTACTCAACCTCATCTCCCTTGCTGATGCATCCAACTATGGCAGAGTCATCCAAAAACTTCTGAAGATGACAAGACTCTGTGCAGTAGTTGAAGTCCGAGGTGTAAATGATGAAGAGAAAGGGAGACAAGACAGTCCCCTGTGGAGCCCCAGTGCTGCTGATCACTGTCGGACACAGTGTTGCAAGCACACGTACTGTGGTCTGCCAGTCAGGTAATCAAGAATCCATGATACCAGGGAAGCATCCACCTGCATCGCTGTCAGCTTCTCCCCCAGCAGAGCAGGACGGAAGGTATTGAACGCACTTGAGAAGTCAAAAAACATGACCCTCACAGTGCTCGCTGGCTTGTCCAGGTGGGCGTAGACACGGTTCAGCAGGTAGGCGATGGCATCCTTCTAGCTGATCTTTCATTGATCCCATTATAGTTACTATTCTATAGATTTGCTGAGTATGCACGCAGGAAAATTAATCTCAAGGTTGTATATAGTGACATTTATGTACTTTGATAATAAAATTTACTTTGAACCTTTTGAACTTTATAAGGTATAATTTTAGAAGCTTTTTGGCTTCTTTATTCTTTCACATCTGGAAAAGAAGGATGCTTATGTGAGGATGCTGTTCTTGGACAGGTGGTGGCATCCGTTAGTCTCATGAGACCATGAATCTGTGCCTGGAAGTTTCCAGGGTGCAGGCCTGGGCAAGGTTATATAGAAGACCAGCAGTTGCCCATGCAGCAAGTCTCCCCTCTCCACGACACCAATGTTGTCCAAGGGAAGGGCAAAGGCTGATACAGCTTGGCACCAGTGTCATCTCAGAAGTTGCCAGAACGAGGTTGAAGGCAACGTCGAACTGCCTTAGGGACTCCAGCTCCGGATTTGTCCTCAGGGTTTACTCCCGAAGCCTTTCCCATGAGTGGGGATGGCTGCAAGGCAGCGGATGTTTGAAATCAGAGTTTTCCTGTCTTGGATGGACTGCCTTCCCAGGCTGATGAGCTCCATCTACCCAAAGCACTGGTTTTAAGGCACCAGGGCCCACCTTTGCCCCTTCTGTCAGTAGAAACAGTTCCGCTGGGCTTAGAGGCTAAGCCACACAAGAAGGCCAGGAGTTGGACTGGGTTGTCAGAGGCTATTGGAGACGCATGCCGTGAGGTGCACTTTTAGGTAGTAGGAGCTTATCCCCACTACCACTCCTTGACTTGTCAACCTTGGAACCATTCTTGGACCACCGTTCAGCATTCGACACCATAATTCCATCCGGGCTCAACAGGAAGCTCAGACTTCGGCCTTCACTCTGCCTTGGATCCTGGGCTTCGCTGGCAGGTGGTAAGAGTGGGCTCCCTTACCTTCATCCCTCTGACTCTCAACACAGGAGCCCCTCAGGGAGACCCGAGTCTCCCCCTGCTCTCTGTATACCCATGACTGTGTCGCCACCCACAGCTCTAATCTGCTAATTAAATTTGCCAATGACACTACATTGATTGGCCTAATCTCCAACAGTAACAAGGTGGCCTACAGAGAAGAAGTTATCTCTCTGACACAGTGGTGTCAAGAAAACAACCTCTCCCTCAATGTCACAAAAACTTAGCTGGTTGTGAATTATAGCCAATTAAGAACAGGAAAACAGATTATTATCTGAATGGTGGCCGACTAGGAAAAGGGGAGGTGCAACAAGACCTGGGTGTCATTATACACCAGTCATTGAAAGTAGGCATGCAGGTACAGCAGGCGGTGAAAAAGGCAAATGGTATGCTGGCATTCATAGCAAGAGGATTCGAGTACAGGAGCAGGGAGGTACCACTGCAGTTGTACAAGGCCTTGGTGAGACCACACCTGGAGTATTGTGTGCAGTTTTGGTCCCCTAACCTGAGGAAAGACATTCTTGCCATAGAGGGAGTACGAAGAAGGTTCACCAGATTGATTCCTAGGATAGCAGGACTTTCATATGATGAAAGACTGGATCGACTAGGCTTATACTCACTGGAATTTAGAAGATTTGAGGGGGGATCTTATTGAAACGTATAAAATTCTAAAGGGATTGGATTTGGACAGGCTAGATGCAGGAAGATTGTTTCCAATGTTGGGGAAGTCCAGAACGAGGGGTCACAGTTTGAGGATAGAGGGGAAGCCTTTTAGGACCGAGATTAGGAAAAACTTCTTCACACAGAAAGTGGTGAATCTGTGGAATTCTCTGCCACAGGAAACAGTTGAGGCCAGTTCATTGGCTATATTTAAGAGAGAGTTAGATATGGCCCTTGTGGCTAAAGGGATCAGGGGGTATGGAGAGAAGGCAGGTACAGGGTTCTGAGTTGGATCAGCCATGATCATACTGAATGGTGGTGCAGGCTCAAAGGGCTGAATGGCCTACTCCTGCACCTATTTTCTATGTTTCTATAGGAGGAATGGAGACAGGCTAACCCTATTGACATCAAAAGATCTGGGGATGAGAGGAAAAACAGCTTTAAGTTCCTTGGCATCAACATCATCGAGGACTTCACACCAGCTGTGTGGTGAAAAAGACACAACAGTGCCCCTTTCACCTCAGACGGTTGAAGACGTTTGGTATGGGTCCCCAAATCCTAAGGACTTTCTTTTTTCTTGCGTGCCATACTCTGCCAGAGCCTCGGCGACCACTTTTCAAGTGGTTGTCTTGAAGGAAAGATTCTATGAGTGGTCCCTCACATCCTTCTGACAGCGCAGTTTTTTTGTTTTTTTTTACGAGGTCAAGCTGCGAGCTTGACACTCAACCAGCACATATGGAAAGCGTGCCCAGAAGTGGCCCGACTGGATTCAAACTCGGGAACCTTCGCTCTGGAGTCCGGCGCTGATGTCACTGCACCACCAGCCAGGTAAGAACTTTCTACAGGGGCACAATTGAGAGCATTCTGACTGGCTGCATCACCGCCTGGTATGAGAACTGTACTTCCCTCAATTGCAGGGCTCTGCAGAGTGGTGCGGACAACCCAGCGTATCTGTAGATGTGAACTTCCCACTATTCAGGACATTTACAAAGACAGGTGTGTAAAAAGGGCCCATAGGATCATTGGGAACCTGAGTCACCCCAACCACAAACTGTCCCAACTGCTTCCATCCGGAAAATGGTACCGCAACATAAAAACCAGGACCAACAGGCTCTGGGACAGCTTCTTCCACCAGGCAATCAGACTGATTAAATCATGCTGATTTGAGTGTATTTCAATGTTACATTGCCTGATCTATTTATTATAAATTACTATGCTTGCACATTGTACACTTAGACAGATGTAACGTAAATATTTTTACTCATGTATAGTATGCGAAGATGTAAGAAGTAAAGTCAATTCAATTCATTAAGTGGACAGTATTTTCTCATGGGTTAATTTTAGCTGTAATGCTCAGCTATATCGGCTCGTATTTATCCAGGGGAAACACCGTCTGCCGCCCAACCTTGTCTCCCGGTTGCGTCGGTTGCTGTGCAATGCCACCTGATACGGCTCAAACATCAATCATCAGACAGCACACAAAGTACATTTTACAGATTACACTTCATAAATCTTACTAAGACTATGAGATTAATAGAGATACAATACAAAAGGGAATGAACAAAAAGGCACCAGACTGATCAAAGTTCAATTACTTGGTGCACACAGTTGGAGCTCAAATACCTGGGGTATTCTCTCTTCACCCTGCGATCCACTCCGACCCCCTAGACTCGCCGCTCGGGACCGCCCAAGGTGATCGACCAGAGCGCTCCCAGCACGTCCGTCATCTCCCCGTCTCTCCTCAAAAAACATGCCAAAAACACCGTTTCCCAGCCATATGAGACAGACTTACCCCCGGTCTCTCCTCCAAAACCCCCGTCTCCCAGCATATGAGACAGACTTACCCCCAGTCTCTCCACCAAAAACACCGTTTCCCAGGCAGATGAGACAGTCTTATCCCTGGTCTCTCCACCAAAAACACCGTTTCCCAGGCAGATGAGACAGTCTTACCCCCGGTCTCTCCTCCAAAAACACCGTTTCCCAGCCATATGAGACAGTCTTATCCCTGGTCTCTCCTCCAAAAACACCGTTTCCCAGCCATATGAGACAGTCTTATCCCTGGTCTCTCCTCCAAAAACACCATTTCCCAGCCATATGAGGCAGTCTTATCCCTGGTCTCTCCTCCAAAAACACCGTTTCCCAGCCATATGAGACAGTCTTATCCCTGGTCTCTCCTCCAAAAACACCGTTTCCCAGGCAGATGAGACAGTCTTATCCCTGGTCTCTCCTCCAAAAACACCGTTTCCCAGCCATATGAGACAGTCTTATCCCTGGTCTCTCCTCCAAAAACACCGTTTCCCAGCCATATGAGACAGTCTTATCCCTGGTCTCTCCTCCAAAAACACCGTTTCCCAGGCAGATGAGACAGTCTTACCCCCGGTCTCTCCTCCAAAAACACCGTTTCCCAGCCAGATGAGACAGACTTATATCCCAGCCATATGAGACAGGCGTACCCCCGGTCTCTCCTCCAAAAACACCGTTTCCCAGCCAGATGAGACAGACTTATATCCCAGCCATATGAGACAGACTTACCCCCGGTCTCTCCTCCAAAAACACCGTTTCCCAGCCAGATGAGACAGACTTATATCCCAGCCATATGAGACAGACTTACCCCTGGTCTCTCCTCCAAAAACACCGTTTCCCAGGCAGATGAGACAGTCTTACCCCCGGTCTCTCCTCCAAAAACACCGTTTCCCAGCCAGATGAGACAGACTTATATCCCAGCCATATGAGACAGGCGTACCCCCGGTCTCTCCTCCAAAAACACCGTTTCCCAGCCAGATGAGACAGACTTATATCCCAGCCATATGAGACAGACTTACCCCTGGTCTCTCCTCCAAAAACACCGTTTCCCAGCCAGATGAGACAGACTTATATCCCAGCCATATGAGACAGACTTACCCCTGGTCTCTCCTCCAAAAACACCGTTTCCCAGGCAGATGAGACAGTCTTACCCCCGGTCTCTCCTCCAAAAACACCATTTCCCAGTGATATGAGACAGACTTACCCCTGGTCTCTCCAACAAAAACACCGTTTCCCTGCCATATGAGACAGACTTTTACCTCCGGTCTCTCATCCAAAAACGCAGTTTCCCAGCCATATGAGACAGACTTACCCCCGGTCCCTCCTCCAAAAACACCGTTTCCCAGCCATATGAGACAGACTTACCCCCGGTCTCTCCTCCAAAAACACCGTTTCCCAGCCATATGAGACAGACTTACCCCCGGTCTCTCCTCCAAAAACACCGTTTCCCAGCCATATGAGACAATCTTACCCGCGGTCTCTCCTCCAAAAACACCGTTTCCCAGCCACATGAGACAGACTTACCCCGGGTCTCTCCTCCAAAAACACGCCAAAAACACCGTTTCCCAGCCATATGAGACAGACTTACCCCCAGTCTTTCCTCCAAAAACACTGTTTCCCAGCCATATGAGACAGACTTATATCCCAGCCATATGAGACAGACTTATATCCCAGCCATATGAGAAAGTCTTACCCTCTGTCTCTCCTCCAAAAACATCGTTTCCCAGCCATATGAGACAGTCTAACCCGCGGTCTCTTCTCCAAAAACACGCCAAAAACACCGTTTCCCAGCCATATGAGACAGACTTGCTCCCGGTCTCTCCTCCAAAAACACCGTTTCCCAGTCATATGAGACAGACTTATAACCCAGCCATATGAGACAGACTTACCCCGGGTCTCTCCTCCAAAAACATGCCAAAAACACCGTTTCCCAGCCATATGAGACAGACTTACCCCCAGTCTTTCCTCCAAAAACACTGTTTCCCAGCCATATGAGACAGACTTATATCCCAGCCATATGAGACAGTCTAACCCGCGGTCTCTTCTCCAAAAACACACCAAAAACACCGTTTCCCAGCTATATGAGACAGACTTGCTCCCGGTCTCTCCTCCAAAAACACCGTTTCCCAGTCATATGAGACAGACTTATAACCCAGCCATATGAGACAGACTTACCCCAGGTCTCTCCTCCAAAAACATGCCAACAACACCGTTTCCCAGCCATATGAGACAGTCTTACCCCCGGTCTCTCCTCCAAAAACACCGTTTCCCAGCCATATAAGACAGACTTACCCCCCGGTCTCTCCTCCAAAAACACCGTTTCCCAGCCAGATGAGACAGACTTATATCCCAGCCATATGAGACAGTCTTATCCCCGGTCTCTCCTTCAAAAACACTGTTTCCCAGCCATATGAGACAGTCTTACCTGCGGTCTCTCCTCCAAAAACACGCCAAAAACACAGTTTCCCAGCCATATGAGACAGACTTACCCCTGGTCCCTCCTCCAAAAACACCGTTTCCCAGCCATATGAGACAGTCTAACCCGCGGTCTCTTCTCCAAAAACACGCTAAAAACACCGTTTCCCAGCCATATGAGACAGACTTGCTCCCGGTCTCTCCTCCAAAAACACTGTTTCCCAGTGATATGAGACAGACTTATAACCCAGCCATATGAGACAGACTTACCCCGGGTCTCTCCTCCAAAAACATGCCAACAACACCGTTTCCCAGCCATATGAGACAGACTTACCCAGGGTCTCTCCTCCAAAAACACCGTTTCTCAGCCAGAGGAGACAGTCTTAGCTGCGGTCTCTCCTCCAAAAACACGCCAAAAACGCAGTTTCCCAGCCATATGAGACAGACTTACTCACAGTCACTCGTCCAAAAACACACCAAAACCCTCATCTCCCAGCCATATGAGACAGACTTACCCCTGGTCTCTCCAACAAAAACACCGTTTCCCTGCCATATGAGACAGACTTTTACCTCCGGTCTCTCATCCAAAAACACCGTTTCCCAGCCATATGAGACAGTCTTACCCCCGGTCTCTCCTCCAAAAACGCAGTTTCCCAGCCATATGAGACAGACTTACCCCCGGTCCCTCCTCCAAAAACACCGTTTCCCAGCCATATGAGACAGACTTACCCCCGGTCTCTCCTCCAAAAACACCGTTTCCCAGCCATATGAGACAGACTTACTCACAGTCACTCGTCCAAAAACACACCAAAACCCTCATCTCCCAGCCATATGAGACAGACTTACCCCTGGTCTCTCCAACAAAAACACCGTTTCCCTGCCATATGAGACAGACTTTTACCTCCGGTCTCTCATCCAAAAACGCAGTTTCCCAGCCATATGAGACAGACTTACCCCCGGTCCCTCCTCCAAAAACACCATTTCCCAGCCATATGAGACAGTCTTTCCTGCGGTCTCTCCTCCAAAAACACCGTTTCCAAGCCATATGAGACAGACTTACCTCCGGTCTCTCCTCCAAATACACCGTTTCCCAGCCATATGAGACAGTCTTACCCCCCGGTCTCTCCTCCAAAAACACGCCAAAAACACCCTTTCCCAGCCATATGAGACAGACTTACCTCCGGTCTCTCCTCCAAAAACACCGTTTCCCAGCCATATGAGACAGACTTACTCCCCGGTCTCTCCTCCAAAAACACCCTTTCCCAGCCATATGAGACAGAATATCAGCCCAAGAAAGAATAACATGGACACCCATTGGTTCATTTGCTCTGTTATCAATAATACAACCCAAACAAGCTGCAGCGAGAGAACTTTCTCAGCATTTAACATAACAAAGAAGCCATTTTGATTAACCTACGCAGTAACATAAAGGAAGAAATCCTTTACATAACTAATACTGAATAGGTTTTTTCTGACTGGACTATTGTTTACTATGGAAATTTCTTATTTCTGAGTTTAAAAATAACTGTTTTATGCTTGGCATCATCTTCAGGTTCTTGCTTTTTCAAGTAGCAAGACCTCTTGTCACTGTTCTGTTCTTGTTCCCTTTGTTCTGTCAACTCTTAATAAAACAATGGTGAAGCAACAAGTTTTATGCCCCTTTCCTGACATCTAAAAGAACCTTGGATTTAAACAACAGAATCCAACACCTGTTTTCTCACTGGTTTCGATAAAGGGTTTTTGACCTGAAACACCGACTTCATTCCCCCTCCCCATCTCTGTTTCTTCATGTCATCACTTCTGCCTTTCCTCTCATTGCTTTCAATCTCCAGCTTCGGCATCATTTTGTTCTAAATATTCTGACTAAATTGCACAACTTCCAAATTGCTTATAAAATACTGTCATGTTGTGATTACTTCCTCATGGTTCTCTTCCTCTGGGATTTCATATTAAACCCTCTGTTTCACTTCAGAAGATTAAGGTCTGACCAAGTCTATTCCCATCTCCCTGTCAGCAAGTGATTGGCAGGAGGCAGGAGGTGCGAGGGTGCTAGATACACGAGTTGGCAAGATCAGAGTTTGAGGACTGGAGTTCAGATCTTCATCCTTGGTCCTCATTTGTTGTCATCAGCAAGTCCTAGGTTTATACTGAAGATTGAAGCCCGGAGATCAATTGGAAATCCAGATTGAAACCCAAAAGTTGATTGGAAGTCCATTTCAAAGCCGAAAGGTGCTCAGCTGCCCAGAATTCAAATCCTGACAGATGGAGTCCTGAATCTGAGCCTGCTGGGGAGTCAAAGGCCCAATATCTGCAAATCCATGAAGGCACCTTGTCCTGGGGTTAGTGGACTGTGTATGTAGATGGGTGGGTGGATGGTAGGGAGGAATGGGGTTTGTTTTGCTGTTTTTGCTCTGTCACTGAGTGCATTCAGTTTTGTTCTGCTGAGCATTGTGGACATGCTGTGTTGGTGCTGGACTGTGTGCTGACATTTGCAGGCTGCTCCAGCACGTCCTTAGCTTGTCTTGGTTGTTAACACAAATGATGTACATGTGATAAATAAATCTGAATTTGAATCAATTTGTACTGTTTTGGAAAACTGTCCCAAATGCATCCAATAAATTGATCCTCTAAACTTTTCCCTGTTGCACATGATTATTGAATAACCATTGCTTTGAGCTTTGCTTCTGGCTTTATTAAATCTTTTGTATTCCACCAGTACTTTTGTCCTGTTACCTTGGACCTTCAATCATATCATATTTGTGCAAACAGGCTGATGCTTACCAGAACAATACCTCCTGAGTAATCCTGGGAACACATGGATCCAAATTCAGCAAGCTGTCTGTCGATGTTATTTAAGCTCCTGCCTCTAGAAACAAGATAAAACATGAATGCTAATGATGTACAGGTGAGGTTTGACCCAAGTCATTTGGAAGTTGGTTCACTGCTGTTCTCTTCTCCACAAAATAGACTTAAGTTAATAAGGGATAACTTGGCACACAGATATTTGGGTAGATTCCAACAGTGAGCAGAGACAGAGCACAATTAGATTTTGTAGAATACTTTTGATAATAAAGTTGATTCACAAGATTATGCACATGGAATTTTGTGCAATATACCAGCATAGATTTTAAACCAACAGGAACTAAAGGAATGGTTACCTGTCAAAAAGCAAAGAATTAATGGGTTTCTCAATGAACAGACTATGGCCAGTTGAGTCTTGGATTAATCAAGGCTTGGACCCAGATGTTTATTATCCATATCAATAAATTAATTGAGGGGATTAATTGTCCCAACAATCTATGGACTCATGTTCCTGATATTTATTACTTGCTTGTTTAACTATGTATGTATTTTCTCACTTCCTTGTCTTTTGCACATTGGTAGTCTTTCAAGCGGTCTTTCACTGATTCTATTACGGTTCTTGGATTTACTGAGTACGTCCACAAGAAGATGAAGCTCAGGATTGTATATGGTGACATATATGTACTTCGATAATATATCTACTTTGACTACCATGTTTCCAAGCTTGCTAATACAATAAAACTGGATAGCATTGAGATTATGCTGAAGGATGTAAAGAGGCTTGATGGAAAAATATCTTCATTCAGAGGTGTTGAACTTTTGTAATTCTCTACCAAAGGAGGCTCAGTCATTACGTTCATTCAAAACAGAGACTAAAAGATTAATGCACCTTAAGAACAGAGTTAGTTGAGAAGAGATTTAACTTAGGTATGTAAAATTACAAAAGGCTTAGCTAGAAGACCATAAGACAATAAAACAGAGGAGCAGTTGGCCCATCGAGTCTGCTCTGCCATTCGATCATGGCTAATCCATTTTTCCCCTCCTCAGCCCCACTCCCCGGACTTCTCCCCATAATCTTTGTTGCTGTGGCCAATCAAGAATCTATCAAGCTCTGCCTTAAATACACCCAATAACCTGGTCTCCACAACTGCCAGTGGTAATAAATTCCACAAATTCACCACCCTATGACTAAATACATTTCTCTGCATCTGTTTTAAATGGATGCACCTCTATCCTGAGGCTGTGCCCTCTTGTCCTAGACTCCCCCACCATGGGAAACATCCCTTCCACATCTACTCTGTCTAGGTTTTTCAACATTCGAAAGGTTTCAATGAGATCCCCCGTTATCCTTCTGAATTCCAGCAAGTACAGACCAAGAGCTATCAAGTGTCCCTTGTATGATAACCCTTTCATTCTCAGAATCATCCTTGTGAACCTCCTCTGAACCCTCTCCAATGCCAGCACATCTTTTCTCAGATGAGGAGCCCAAAACTGTTCACAATACTCAAGGTGAAGCTTCAACAGTGCCTTAGAAACCCTCTACTATTGTATTATAGACCTCTTGAAATGAATGCTAACATGACATTTGCCTTCCTCACCACAGAATCGAATTGCAAGTTAATCTTTAGCGTGTTCTGCACAAGAACTCCCAGGTCCCTTTGCATCTCAGATTTTTGGATTTTCTCACTGTTTAGAAAATAGTTGCACATTTATCTCTAGTACCAAAGTGCATGACCATGCATTTTCCAACATTGTATTTCATTTATCACTCTTGCCCACTCTCCTAATCTGTCTGTCCTTCTACAGCCTACCCGTTTCCTCAACACTACCTGCCCCTCCACCAATCTTTGTTTTATCTGCAAACTTGGCAACAAAGCAATGTATTCCATCATCTAAATCATTGATATACAGCATAAAAAGAAGCAGCCCCTGTGGAGCCAACCGGAAAAGGATCTTTTTATTCCCACTCACTGACTCCTGCCAATCAGCCAATGATCTAACCATGTTAGTAACTTTCCCGTAATAGCATAGGCTTTTAACTTAGTAAGCAGCCTCATGTGTGGCACCTTGTCAAAGACCTTCTGATAGTCCAAATATACAATGTCCACTACATCCCCCTTATCTAGCCTATGTGTAATCTCCTCAAAGGATTCCAACAGATTTATCAGGAGAATGAGGGAGATCTTATAGAAACATTCTGAATTAGGGGGATCTCACAGAAACATTCCGAATGTTAAAAGGCCTGAACAGATTAGACATGGCAGAGTTATTTCCCATGGTAGGGGAGTCTAGGACAAAAGGGCATGACTTCAGGATTGAAGGACGTCCATTTAGAACAGAGAAGTGGAGAAATTACTTTAGTCAGAGGGTGGTAAATCTGTAGAATTTGTTGCCACGAGCAGCTGTGGATGCAAAGTCATTGGGTGTATTTAAGGTCAGAGATAGATAGGTTCTTCATATAAGAGTATGGGAAGAAGGTAGGGAAATGTGGATGACTGGAAGAATTGGATCAGCCCATGATTGAAGGGCAGAGAAGACTCAAAGGGCCAAATGGTCTACATCAGCTCCTATATCTTATGGTCTTATAGGTAGAAAAAGTGTGGAGGTCCTGAAAGCAGAATACAGGGAGTTAGGAAGGAAGCTAAGAAGCAGGACCTCAAAGGTAGTAATCTCGGGGTTGCTGCCTGTGTCATACGACAGTGAGTATTGGAATAGAATGAGGTGGAGGATAAATGCATGCCTGAAGGATTGGAGCAGGGGGCAGGGATTCATATTTTTGGATCATTGGGACCTCTTCTGGGGCAGGTGTGACCTGTACAAAATGAACGGGTTGCACTTGAATCTGAGGGGGATCAAAATCCTGGCGGGGTGGTTTGCTAATGCTATTGGGGAGGGTTTAAACTAGATTTGCAGTGGGGTGGGAACCTACGTGAAGAGGCAGAAGACGGGGAGGTTGGAGCACAAGTAGAGACAGCTTGTAGGGAGTTTGTGAGGAAGGATAGGCAGATGTTAGAGCAAAGATGCAATCAGTCTGATGGTTTGAGATGTGTCTATTTTAATGCAAGGGGTATCATAAATGAAGCAGATGAATTTAGAGTGTGGTTCTATACGTACAACTATGATGTTGTGGTCATTACAGAGATTTGGATGTCTCAGGAGCAGGAATGGCTGCTGAGTGTGCCAGGCTTTAGATGTTTCAAAAAGAATAAGAGGGAGGAAAGAGGTGGGGGCGCAGCATTGCTAATTAGAGATAGTGTCACGGCTGCAGAAAGGGAGGAAGTCATGGAGCGATTATCTACTGAATCAGTGTGAGTGGAAGTCAGAAGCAGGAAAGGGGCAATAGCTCTACTGGTTGTTTTTTTTATAGACCACCCAATAGTAACAGGGATATCGAGGAGCAGGTAGGGAGGCAGATTCTGGAATGTGCAATACTAATAGGGTTGTTGTGAAGGGTGATTTTAACTTTCCTAACATCAATTGGCATCTCCTTCATGCAGGGGGTTTAGATGGGGTGGAGTTTCTTCGGTGTGTTCGGGAAGGTTTCCTGACGCAATATGTAGATAAGCCAACTGGAGGAGAGGCTGTACTTGTTTTGGTATTGGGAAATGAACCTGGTTTGCTGTCAGATCTCTTGTGGGAGAGCATTTTGGAGGTAGAGACCATAACTCTATCTCCTTCACCATAGCAGTAGAGAGGGTTAGGAGCAGAAAACTTGGGAAAACATTTAATTGGGTCGGGGGAAATATGATGCTATTAGGCAGGGAGCATAAATTGGGAGCAGATGTTCTCAGGGAAATGCACAGCAGAAATGTGGCAAATGTTCAGGGAACATTTGCATGGAGTTCTGCATAGGTATGTTCCATTGAGGCAGGGAAAGGATGGTAGGGTAAAAGAACCATGGTGTACAAAGAATGTAGAAAATCTAGTTAAGAAGAAAAGAAACATTTCCAAAAGGTTGAAGAAACTAGGTACTGTTAGAGCTCTAGAATATTACAAGGTTACTGGGAAGCTTAAGAATGGAATTAGGAGAGCCAGAAGGTGCTCTGAGAAGGCCTTAGTGAACAGGATTAAGGAAAACCAAAGGCATTTTACAAGTTTGTGAAGAGCAAGAGGATAAACCGTATCGATAAACTGATAGGACCTATCAGGTGCCATCGTGGAAATGTGTGCATAGAGTCGGAGGAGGTACTTTATGAATACTTTGCTTCAGTATTCACCGGGGAAAAAGCCTTGGCAATTGTGGGGATGATTTACAGCAGACTGAAATGCTTGAACATAGAGACATTAAGAAAGAGGATGTGCTGGAGCTTTTGAAAAGCATCAAGTTAGATAAGTCACTGGGACTAGATGAGATATACCCCAGGCTACTGTGGGGAACGAGGAAGAAGATTGCTGAGCCTCTGGCAGTGATCTTTGCATCATCAATAGGGACGGAAGAAGTATCGGAGGATTGGAGGGTTGCAAATGTTGTTCTCTTGTTCAAGAAAGGGAGTAGAGATAACCCAGAAAATTATATATCAGTGAGTTAGACTTCAGTGGTGGGCAAGTTATTGGAGAAGGTCCTCAGAGGCAAAATTTATGAGCATTTGGAGAGATGTAATCTGATTAGGGATAGTCAGCATGGCTTTGTCAAGGGCAGGTTGTGCCTTACGAGCCCGACTGAATTCTTTGAGGATGTAACAAAACACATCAATGAAGGTAGCGGAGTGGATGTAGTATATATGGATTTCAGAAAGGCATGAGATAAGGTTCCCCATGCAAGGCTCCCTCAGAAAGTAAGGAGGCATGGGATTCAAGGGGACATTGCTTTGTGGATCCAGAACTTGCTTGCCCACAGAAGGCAAAGGGTGGTTGTAGACGGGTCATATTCTGCATGGAGGTCTCTGACCAGTGGTGTTCCACAGGGATCTGCTCTGGGATCCCTCCTCATTGTGATTTTTATAAGTAACCCAGATGAAGAAGTAGAAGGGTGGGTTAGTAAATTTGCTTATGACACAAAGGTTAGGGGTGTTGTGGGTAGTCTGGAGGGTTGTCAGAGGAACATTGATAGGATGCAGAACTGGGCTGAGAAGTGGCAGATGGATGACAACCCAGACAAGTGTCCACTGGACACTCAAAGCTGCTGCACAGGTTGACAGTGATAAGACCTTGGACAGACCCCAGATGGTACGTTGCCTCCCAGGTGCCAGGGTCCACATCATTTTAGAGAGGGAGGAAGAGCAGCCAGATCTCTTGTACATACTGGTACCAATGACAAAGTGATAAGGTCCTGAAGAGGGAATTTAGAGAGCTAGACAGAAAGCTGAGAAGCAGTACCTTCAGAATAGTAATTTCTGGATTGCTACCTGTGCCACTTGTTAGTGGTGGTAGAAGCAGGATGATTTGACAGATAACTGTGTGGCTGAGAAGCTGGTGCAGGGGGCAGGGCTTCAGGTTCTCACATCACTGGGATCTCTTCTGGGGGAAGATATGACCTGTACAAAAGGAACGGGTTGCACCTGAACCCGAGGGGGACCAATATTGTCACGGGCAGGTTTGTTAGAGCTGTTGGGGAGGGTTTAAACTAATTTGGCAGGGGTGTGGGAATCGGAATGAAGGGACTCAGGACAGGACAGATGGAAAAAAAAAGCAAGATAGTGTGCAGTCAGACCGTCAGGCAGATGATAAGACAAAATTGCAGCCAGCAGGGTGAGTATCAGTGCATTAAGGATGGAAAATCAGAAAGGGTAGTAAATACAGGACTCAAAGTGCTATATCTCAGTGCATGGAGTATAAGAAATAAGGCGGATGATCTTGTTGCACTTTACAAATTGTCAGGTACGATGTTGTGGCCATCACTGAAACGTGGCCGAAGGATGGTTGTAGTTGGGAGCTGACTGTCTAAGGTTACACGTTGTATCAGAGGGATTGGAAGGTAGGCAGAGGGGGTGGTGTGGCTCTGCTGATAAACAATGGCATCAAATCATTAGAATGATGTCACATAGGATTGGAAGATGTTGAATCCTTGTGGGTTGAGTTAAGAAACTGCAAGGGTAAAAAGACCCTGATGGCAGTTATATACAGGCCTCCCAGCAGTAGCTGGGTTGTGGTGTGGAACACAGATTTCAACAGGAAATAGAAAAGGCATGTCAAAAGGGCAATGTTATGACAGTCATGGGAGATTTTAACACGCAGGCCGATTGGGAATATCAGCTTGGTAATGGATCTCAAAAGAGTGAGTTTGTTGAATGCCTACGAGATGGTTTTTTAGAGCAGTTTGTCATTGAGCCGACTAGGGGATTAGCTTTCCTGGACTGGTGTTATGCAAATAACTGGAGACGATTAGGGAGTTTAAGGTAAAGAAACCCTTAGGAGCCAATAACCTCAATATCATTGAGTTCAACTTGAAATTTGATAGTGAGAAAGTAAAGTCTGATGTATCAGTATTTCAGTGGAGTAAAGGAAATTACAGTGGTGAGAGAGCAGTGTTGGCCAAAGTAAATTGGAAGGAGATGCTGGCAGGGAAGACAGCAGAGCAGCAATGGCATGAGTTTCTGGGAAAAACCGAAGAAGGAGAGGGATTGATGTATTCTAAAAATGAAGAAATATTTAAATGGAAAAATAGTACAACTGTGGCTGACAAGGGGAGTCAAAGCTAATATAAAAGCAAAAGAGGACATACACCAAAGCAAAAATTGGTGGAAAGACTGAGGATCGGTAAGCCTACAGAGAGCAACTAAAAGAATCATTAAGAGGGAAAAGATGAAATATGAAAGCAAGCTAGCAAACAATATTAAAGTGGATTGTAAAAGCATTTTCAAGTATGTAAATAATAAAAGAGAGATGAGTGGGTATAGAAATGCTAGAAAATGAAGCCAGGGAAATGATAAAGGGGACAAGGAGATGGCAAATGAGTATTTTGCATTAGTCTTCACATGGAAGACACTAGCAGTGTGCCAGATGTTGAAAGGGTGTGAGGGAAGAGAAGTGAGCGTAGTTAATATTACAAAGGAGAAGGTGCTCAAAAAACTGAAAGACCTAACAGTACATAAGCCACTCTAGGGTTCAGAAAGAGGTAGCGGTAGAGATTATGGAGGTATTAGTAATGATCTTTCAAAAATCATTGGTCTCTAGCATGGTGCAAGAGGACCAGAAAATTGCGAATGTCACCCTACCCTTAGAGAAAGGAGAAAGGCAGCAGAAAGGAAATTATAGACCAGTTAGATTGACCTCAGTGGTTGGGGAGATGTTGGAGTCAATTGTTAAGAATGAGGTGTTGGAGTAATTGGTGACACAGGACAAGATAGGAGAAAGTCAGCATGGTTTCCTCAAGGGAAATCTTGCCTGACAAACCTGCTGGAATTCTTTGAGAAGATTACAAGTAGGATAGATAAAGGGGATGCAGTGGATGTTATCAATTTGGACTTATAGAAGGCTTTTGACAACATGCCACACATGAGGCTGCTTACCAAGTTAGGAGCCCACAGTATTACAGGAAAGTTACTAACATGGTTAGAGCATTGGCTGAGTGGTAGGAGACAGTGAGTGGGAATAAAAGGATCGGGGTTGCTGTTGGGGCCGCTTCTGTTTTTTGCTGTATATCAATGATTTCGAAAAGGGTCTTTTTACCCTTGCAGTTCCTTAGCTCTATCCACAATAAATCAACACCTTCTGACCCTTTGTAACCTCTTTCTAATGACCTGATTTGATTTTTTACACACAGATCCAGGTCGCCCCCCTTTGCCTTCCTACCTATTATTTCAATATAATGTGTATCCTTAGACATTAAGCTCCCAACTATAATTTTCTTTCAGCCATCATTCAGTGATGCCTACAACATCATACCTGCCAACCTGCCACTGTGGTGCAAGTTCATCTACTTTATTCCATAAATGCATGCATTCAAATACAACACCTTTAGTCCTTTATTCACCCTTTTCGACACTGTCCACCTTTTACATTGCAACTCACGCTGCTGACTGCACTTTTGTCTTACCAACAGTCTTTCCTCACTACGCATTGCCTCTATAAACCAGCTCCCTCATCTTCAGCAGTAATACAAGCTTTTCCTACGATACTTACTGCATGGAAATATATGCAGCTCAGGACAGTATTTGCACTCAACCTTTTGACTTCCAACTTTATCTGAGGTCTTACCAACATCTGCCTCCACAATCTCTCCACTAAATATTCTAGCATTCAGATTCCCATTCCCCTGCAACTCTAGTTTAAACCCCACCGTGCAGCATTAACAAACCTTCCCACTCGGGTTCAGGTGCAAGCTGTCCCTTCCCTGGAAGGGAGCCCAATAATCGAAAAATCTTATACCCTCCTTCCTACACCAACTCTTTAGCCAAGTATTAAACTATATAATTCTCACTAAGCCTTTTCTCCTTGGAGTGATGGAGGATGAGAGGTGACCTGATAGAGGTGTACAAGATAATGAGAGGCATTGATCGTGTGGATAGTCAGAGGCTTTTCCCCAGGGCTGAAATGGCTAGCACGAGAGGGCATAGTCTTAAGGTGCTTGGAAGTAGGTACAGAGGAGATGTCAGGGGCAAGTTTTTGTATGCAGAGAGTGCTGAGTGTGTGAATGGGTTGCCAGCAGTGGTAGTGGAGGCAGAAACGATAGAGTCTTTTAAGAGACTCCTGAATGGCTACATGGAGCTTAGAGAAATAGAGGGCTATGGGTAAAGCCTAGGTAGTTCTAAGGTAGGGACATATTCGGCACAGCTTTGTTGGCCGAAGGGCCTGTATTGTGCTGTACGTTTTCTATGTTTCCATGTTCCTATGTATAGGTAGAAATCCTGAGATCAGAACCCTGGAGGTCCTGCCCTTTAACTTTGCGCTCATCTCCCTGAACATGCAGAAGCTCGTCACCTGTCCTACCCATGGTATTGGTACCTACATGGACCACAACCTCTGGCTGTTCACCCTCCCACTGAGGAACGCTGAAGACTCGATCTGAGATATCCCAGACCCTGGCACCCGGGAAGCAAAGTACAATCCGGAAATCTCATTCTTGTCCACAGATTCTCCTTTCTGTTCCCCTGACTAATGTATCTCCTATCAGCACAGCATGCCTCTTCTCCCCCTCCCTTCTAAGTCACAGAGGCAGACTCAGCGGCAGAGATCCAACCACTGTGACTTTCCTCTGTTTGGTCGTCCCCTTCTGACAATATCCAACGTGATATACCTGCTTTTGAAGGAGATGGACACAGGACTACTCTGCACTGGCTCCTTAACCCCTTTCCCCTTCCTGACTGTCACCCAGTTTCCTGTGTCCAGCACCTTGGGTTTAACTACCTCTTTGTATGTTCTAACCCTTCAGCATCCTGAATGATCCAGAGTTCACCCAGTTCCACCTACAATTCCTTAACAGGTTTGTTAGAAGCTGCAGCTGGATGCACTTCTCAGTTGTAGTTGCCAGGGATGCTGGAGATCTCCCTGTCTCTCCACATCCCGCAAAAGGAGCATTCAACTATCCTGCCTGGCATCTCTACTGTCCTGAGCAGATATAAAGCGGAGAACCCTCAAAAAACCTTAAGATCACCACTATGACTATGCCCACACAGATGACAGCCACTGTTATCGCTCCTGGCTTCCTTTAATTTGCTCTTACTAATCAATCCGAGACACCGATTGGCCTCTGGTCAAAGCTCTATTATGCTGCTGCGACCTGGTGCTGATTCTACCCTTGGGTAGTGGACCTGATTGAAGTCCTTTCCTCTCGAAATTTCCAAAGTCTGGATTGGTCACTGGCCAAAGCTCTATTAGAAGCTCAACCCATGGACCAGATCTTTCTCTTGGTATATTTACTTTGTAACTTATGGCATTGTCATCACTAGATGCAAAGTGTTCCCCTGCACAAACTTCTATCACCTGCCCTGTCTCACTCCCTAACAGCAGATCCAGTATAGCATGCTCTGTCATCAGTTCTTCTACATGCTGACAAAGGAAACTTTCCAGAACACATTTGAGAAACTCTATCAGTCCTTTTTCAGTATTCAATTCCTGTCATAGTGGGGGTGCTGGTAGCGGACCCAAATGCAAGACACAGACACTGAAGTACTAGGAACAGAACAGGACTAGAGACTAGAATTAGGGACGTGACTGGATGTAGTCAAGGAGCTGGGACAAGAACACAGACTTGGCTTAGGATATTGGCAAGGCAAGCGGGACCAGGACTAGGAACTGGGAACTAGGAGCCTGGGCTTGGACTCCGAGCCAGAGACTGGACAAGGACCCAGAACCTGGGTCTTGGCTCAGGCTTGGACCGTGGAACTAGGCGAGGACATAATGTGGGTACAGGACTGGACATGGCTTGGGTTCCTTGAAGCTTGGGTTTGGACTCCGAGCCAGAGACTGGACAAGGACCCAGAACCTGGGTCTTGACTAGGGCTTAGACTCCGGAACTAGGCAAAGACATGAAGTGGTCTTGGGAGACAGGAACCTCGAAACACAAAGCCAGAAGCCTTGACTTGGTCTTGGGGAGGACAGAGCGTCAGTCTAGAGCACAGGAACACAGAGCCTTGGACTTGAGAGACAGGAACATGGAACACAGAGCAGGGACCCCTCCTTGGGAACAGGACTTAGGGCCAGGACTCATACACAGAATGCTGAACATGACGAGACAATTTCCAACTCTAGGTAGTGACAAATGGCTGGACCTACCTTGGGAGAGCGTGGACTCAGAGACAGTTCCCAACACTAGGTAGTGGCAAACAGCCAGACCTACCTAGCGAAGGCATGGACACAGAGAAATTTCCAACTCAACGATAGACAGTTCCTTATCTTGACACAGCAAGGCTCCAGTCTCACTCCGGTGGTTGAACTAAATACCGGTTGCGGGGCAAGGCTTCAAGGGGAAGGGGCAGGGGAAGGGGAAGGGGAAGGGGAAGGGGAAGGGACAGTCCAACCTCAGGGTAACCCCAAAGATGGCCTGACTTACCCCCATAGAGGCAAGGACAGGATACTGACAAGACAAACCAGCAACAGCACTCAAAACCAGGGCCATTTATATTCCCAGCCCCAAGATGAGCGTCAGGTGCCTATGATTAAGCCCAACTGAAACAAGGGACAGCTGGAAGACCCGGAGTCCACGGACCGGACCATGACAATTCCCAGCCAAGATGTGGAAATTTTAAATCACCAACTGTAACAACACTATCTTTCTTGCACAGACTGCTATCTCTTTACAAATTTGTTCCTTGGTCTGTAATATAGCCCCATTAAGGTAGTCATACCTTTTCTCTTTCTCATTTCTCATTTCAAGCAGAAAAATGCACAAAAAAGAATATAAAATGAAAACGTAAGCCTCATGAGAGAAGTAAAAAGGTTTGCAGAAGTGATTCTAAATAGACAAAGCAATCAGATTTAACGATAACCGCATAATCATGTAAAATGTCACCTTGAAGTGTTGGAAATAAGCTGCAAATGTTGAACTGGTGGGGGAACTCAGCAGGCTTAGTAGGATCTGTGAAGGTAAAGGGATCTAATTCACATTCTGCACCAGTGAGTTATCTCAGTAACAGTAGCTTACGTGATAAGCTGGGCATTGTCATTATGCAACCTTGGTAGAAGGTTTGTTTTCCTCCATGTCAGGAATCGTTTCATGGTGGTCAATGCATTGTCGTCCACCACAATCTGGTCTGTTGTCCACACCTCAACACCAATTAGTGCAATTCGAAGATACAATGGTCTGTAAAACTGAAATGAGATGGAAATATCAGGAATTAGAGTCATAGTAAGGTACAGCACAGAAACAAGCCCTTCAGCCCATCTAGTCCATTCCAAACCATTTGAACCACCTAGTCCCATCAACCTGCCAAGGGGCCATAGCCCTTCATACCCCTATCCAAACATCTCTTAAACATTGAAATTGAGCTTGCCCTGCACCACTTGTGCTGGCAGCTCATTCCACACTCTCACAGCCCTCTGATAGAAGAATTTTCCCCTCATGTTCCCCTTAATCCATGATCTAGTTGTAGTCCCACCCAACCTCAGTGGAAAAAGCCTGCCTGCATTTACCCGACCTATACCCCTCATAATTTTGTATATCTGTATCAAATCCCTCTCAAACTTCTGTGTTCTAAAGAATACAGTCCTAACCTATTCGATCCTTCATTATAAATCAGGTCCTGCAGACATCGCAACATCCTTGTACATTTTCTCTGCATCTTTCAACCTTGTTTACATCTTTCCTGCAGGCAATTGACCAAAACTGTACATAATACTCCAAATTATGTCTTATAAAACTTTACCATAACATCCAATCTCCTATACTTTGATTTATGAAGGCCCAAGTGCCAAAAGCTTTCCTTATGAACCTATCGACCTGTGATGCCACTTACAATGGATTATGAATCTGTATGCCCAGATCCCTTTGTTCTACTATACACTTCAGTGCCATACTGTTCACTATGTAAGACCTACCCTGGCTGGTCCTTTCAAAGGGCAATATCTCGTACACGTCTGCATTAAATTCCATCTGCCATTTTTCAGCCCATTCTTCCAGTTGGTGCAAGCCATGTTAGTCTTCCTCGCTGTCCACTGCACCCCTAATCTTGGTGTCATCCACAAATTTGCTGATCCAGTTAACCACATTACCATCCAGATCGTTGACATAGATGACAAACAACAATAGACACTAGCACTGATTCCTGCAATAATTATCAACATAAATATCTGTTGTGGGGGAAAGAGTACTGAGGTCTAAGAACTGGGATGGGGATTGTGGATTGAAGGAGGATGAGAGGCGACGATCGAGGTATATAAAGATGACAAGAGGTATAGATTGAGTGGACAACCAGAGACTTTTTCCCAGAGTGGAAGTGGCTAATACGAGCCATTTATGGTGATTAGAAGAAAGTATAGGGGAGATGTCAGAGGTAGGTATTTTTTACACAGAGTAATGGATGTATGGAATGCACAGTCATGGGTGGTGGAAGAAGCAGATGCATTAGGGACATTTAAGAGAACCATGGATAAGCACATGGCTAAAGAAAAATGGAGGGCTTTGTATGAGGGAAAGGTTAGATTGACCTTGGAGTTTGTTAGAAGGTGAGAACAACCGTGGGCTGATGTGCCTGTACCATTCTATATTCTAAACTGACTGCGTGGGTTTGCGCACAGTTTAGGGGTTGAGACACTGCTTTCAGATTGGGGTCATCCCTAACTTCAGCAAGAGCCACACTCTCCTGTGCCATCAGGAAAGCAGAGTGTGAGTACGCACAGAAAATTCACAGACACCTCTGTGACAACAGGGACAGGTGGCGCATGTGGCGGAGTATTCAGACCATAATGGATTACAAGTCCACCTTGCACAGTGACAAATCTCTTCCTGATAGGCTGAATGTCTTCTATTCATGATCTGATGCATTGAACGATGTGATATTGAAAGCACTCCCCTCCCCCTGAGCCCTGAAGAACAGGTACCATCTCGCAGCCAAGGTGAGGAGGATCCTAGCCAGAGTAAACCCAGGCAAAGCTGCAGGGCCAGACAACAAACAGTAGCCGGTCAGGTGCTGAGGTACTGTGCAGATCCGCTAACAAAATTGTATTAATAAATATCTTTAACACCTCTTTGAAATAGTCCACAATCACTGCGGGCTTCAAGGCTTCATTCTGGTGCCCAAGAGAGCAATGGTAACTGACCTGAACAACTATCACCCAGTGGCACTGACTTCAACAATCATAAAGTGCTTTGAGCGGCTGGTAATGGATCGTACATATAGAATGCCACCTTCCAGCTACACTGCACCTTTTCTAATTCACCTACCGCTCAAACAGGTGCACCGATGATGCCATAGCCCTGGCCCTCCACTCTGTCCTGTCCTACCTAGAAGAAGGTGCCTCATATGTCTGGATACTGTTAATTGAATTCAGCTTGGCATTTAGCATGATCACCCCTCAGAGACCGGTGGGTAAACTGTCCTCATTGGGATTCCCCACTCCTCTCTGTAACTGGATCTTGAACTTCTAATTGAACAATTCCAGTCAGTTTGAGTTGGCGGCAACACCTCAAGCTCCATCACACTGAACACCAGTATGCCCCAGGGCTATGTACTCATGACCGTACTGCCAGATTCAGCTCAAACCACATCATCAAAAGGGATAGAGAGGGCGGAAAAAGGGGAGGAGGGGTGGCATTACTGGTCAGGGATACTATTACAGCTACAGAAAGGGTGGGTAATGTAGCAGGATCCTCTTTTGAGTCAGTATGGGTGGAAGTCAGGAACAGGAAGGGAGCAGTTACTCTACTGGGGGTATTCTATAGGCCCCCTGGTAGCAGCAGAGATACACAGGAGCAGATTGGGAGGCAGATTTTGGAAAGGTGCAAAAATATCAGGGTTGTTATCATGGGTGACTTTAACTTCCCTAATATTGATTGACACCTGATTAGTTCCAAGGGTTTAGATGGGGCAGAATTTGTTAAGTGTGCCCAGGATGGATTCCTGTCACAGTATGTGGACAGGCCGACCAGGGGGAATGCCATACTAGATCTAGTACTAGGTAATGAACCGGGTCAGGTCACAGATCTCTCAGTGGGTGAGCATCTTGGGGACAGTGACCACCGCTCCCTGGCCTTTAGCATTATCATGGAAAAGGATAGAATCAAAGAGGACCGGAAAATTTTTAATTGGGGAAAGGCAAATTATGAGGCTATAAGGCTAGAACTTGCGGGTGTGAATTGGGATGATGTTTTTGCAGGGAAATGTACTATGGACATGTGGTCGATGTTTAGAGATCTCTTGCGGGATGTAAGGGATAAGTTTGTCCTGGTGAGGAAGATAAAGAATGGTAGGGTGAAGGAACCATGGGTGACAAGTGAGGTGGAAAATCTAGTCAGGTGGAAGAAGGCAGCATACATGAGGTTTAGGAAGCAAGGATCAGATGGGTCTATTGAGGAATATAGGGAAGCAAGAAAGGAGCTTAAGAAGGGGCTGAGAAGAGCAATAAGGGGGCATGAGAAGGCCTTGGTGAGTAGGGTAAAGGAAAACCCCAAGGCATTCTTCAATTATGTGAAGAAAAAAAGGATGACAGGAGCGAAGGTAGGACCGATTAGAGGTAAAGGTGGGAAGATGTGCCTGGAGGCTGTGGAAGTGAGCGAGGTCCTCAATGAATACTTCTCTTCGGTATTCACCAATGAGAGGGAACTTGATGATGGTGTGGACAATATGAGTGAGGTTGATGTTCTGGAGCATGTTGATATTAAGGGAGAGGAGGAATTGGAGTTGTTAAAATACATTAGGACAGATAAGTCCCCGGGGCCTGACGGAATATTCCCCAGGCTACTCCACGAGGCGAGAGAAGAGATTGCTGAGCCTCTGGCTAGGATCTTTATGTCCTTGTTGTCCACGGGAATGGTACCGGAGGATTGGAGGGAGGTGAATGTTGTTCCCTTGTTCAAAAAAGGTAGAAGGGATAGTCCGGGTAATTATAGATCAGTGAGCCTTACATCTGTGGTGGGAAAGCTGTTGGAAAAGATTATTAGAGATAGGATCTATCGGCATTTAGAGAATCATGGTCTGATCAGGGACAGTCAGCATGGCTTTGTGAAGGGCAGATCGTGTCTAACAAGCCTGATAGAGTTCTTTGAGGAGGTGACCAGGCATATAGATGAGGGTAGTGCAGTGGATGTGATCTATATGGATCTGACATTTGACAAGGTTCCACACGGTAGGATTATTCAGAAAGTTAGAAGGCATGGGATCCAGGGAAGTTTGGCCAGGTGGATTCAGAATTGGCTTGCCTGCAGAAGGCAGAGGGTGGTGGTGGAGGAAGTACATTCAGATTGGAGGATTGTGACTAGTGGTGTCCCACAAGGATCTGTTCTGGGACCCCTACTTTTCGTGATTTTTATTAACGACCTGGATGTGGGGGTAGAAGGGTGGGTTGGCAAGTTTGCAGACGACACAAAGGTTGGTGGTGTTGTAGATAGTGTAGAGGATTGTCAAAGATGGCAGAGAGACATTGATAGGATGCAGAAGTGGGTTGAGAAGTGGCAGATGGAGTTCAACCCGGAGAAGTGTGAGGTGGTACACTTTGGAAGGACAAACTCCAAGGCAGAGTACAAAGTAAATGGCAGGATACTTGGTAGTGTGGAGGAGCAGAGGGATCTCAGGGTACATGTCCGCAGATCCCTGAAAGTTGCCTCACAGGTGGATAGGGTAGTTAAGAAAGCTTATGGGGTGTTAGCTTTCATAAGTTGAGGGATAGAGTTTAAGAATCGCGATGTAATGATGCAGCTCTATAAAACTCTGGTTAGGCCACACTTGGAGTACTGTCACCTCACTATAGGAAGGATGTGGAAGCATTGGAAAGGGTACAGAGGAGATTTACCAGGATGCTGCCTGGTTTAGAAAGTATGCATTATGATCAGAGATTAAGGGAGCTAGGGCTTTACTCTTTGGAGAGAAGGAGGATGAGAGGAGACATGATAGAGGTGTACAAGATAATAAGAGGAATAGATAGAGTGGATAGCCAGCGCCTCTTCCCCAAGGCACCACTGCTCAATACAAGAGGACATGGCTTTAAGGTAAGGGGTGGGAAGTTCAAGGGGGATATTAGAGAAAGGTTTTTTACTCAGAGAGTGGTTGGTGCGTGGAATGCACTGCCTGAGTCAGTGGTGGAGGCAGATACACTACTGAAGTTTAAGAGACTACTAAGACAGGTATATGGAGGAATCTAAGGTGGGGGCTTATATGGGAGGCAGGGTTTGAGGGTCAGCACAACATTATGGGCCGAAGGGCCTGTACTGTGCTGTACTATTCTATATGTTCTATCAAATTTGCTGATGATACTACAGTAGTTGGCCTCATTGACAACAATGATGAGTCAGCATATAGAGAGAGGAGGTAGAGCGGCTTGTCAAATGGTGTGAGAACAACCTGAGTCTCAACATGGACAAAAGAGATCATTGTGGACTTCAGGAAGGCACAGGACAACCACTCTCCATTGTATATCAATGGTTCTGTCGCAGAGAGAGTGAAAAGCACTAAGTTCCTTGGTGTGCACATAACAGATGACCTAACCTGGACCCACAACACCTCCTCACTGATAAGAAAGCACAGCAGCACCTACACTTTCTGAGGAATTTGAGGTGTGCAAGGCTCCCTGCCCGATTCTAACAACTTTCTACAGGAGCACCAATGAGTGTCCTGTCTGGCTGCATCATTGTGTAGTACAGAAGGTGCAAGGCATCAGACTGCAAGACCCTACAGAGTATAGTTGAAACTGCTGAGAGGATCACTGGGCTCTCAATTCCACCCATTTGTAACATTTACCGGGATGTTGCCAATCAAGGGCCCGAAGTATTGCTCCCTACCACCCATCCCACAATCTCTTTGACCCACTATCATCAGGAAGGAGGTACAGGAGTATCAGGACCAGGACTGCCAAACTCACTAACATCTTCTTCCTTCAGTTTGTGAGACTAATGATACCTTGCCCCTACCAAAGTCTCGTCAGTAGGACAGTAAGCTGTTTACTGTATAGTAATCTGTTTACCGTATAGTAAGCTGTTTACCTGTGTCGCATTCATTTTGAATTATATTTTATTAACCTATTTATGGTAATATTTTGGTTTACATTTTGCTGTGTGTCATATGTTTTGTGGGTGCAGTGTGGTCCAGAGAAACATTAACATGAGGAATTCTGCAGATGCTGGAAATTCAAGCAACACACATCAAAGTTGCTGGTGAACGCAGCAGGCCAGGCAGCATCTCTAGGAAGAGGTACAGTCGACGTTTCAGGCCGAGACCCTGAATGGCCTGCTGCGTTCACCGGCAAATTTGATGTGTGTTGTCAGAGAAACATTGTTTTGTTTGGTTCTACAGTCAGATGACATTGAACTTGAACTTGAAAAGCTGTATCAAATTTGTGCTCAGACAGATCAACTTTGACTGGTTCCAATTTTAATAAATCACCTTTGTTTTAAATACTAATACTGTGTGCCCCTTCCAATTGCTCGTACAACCCATATCCCACAACACAAAAGACCTTTCCTTACGACACTTGAAAAAATACAGAACTCCCTCTTTGTGATGTATAACCAACTAATAAACTTGCCTCCCTGTACTGCATACACATGCCATACATATCTTTCTCCCTTATCTGGAAGCCCATCCTGTAAGTCCATCCCATTCCACTATTAGCCTCACTCCCTGTCCTGTCTCTTGTCTTCCCATCCTTGCAATGTCACCTTGTGATAAATCACAAGACAATAACTTTTCTTTATGCATTCTAACTCGTCTTACAAACTCTGCCTCCATGATGTTTCGATCTCCAACTACTGTAACTATATTGCGAGGAGCGGCCAGTGTGTGAGTGGCTCAGGGTAGGAGTGGAGCTTTGAGGTTTTGGCTCGAGAGGCTTCGGCGAGCAGAGGCTGAGGACGAGCTTCACTCCCAGTGAGGTCAGGCCAGGTAAGTTCCTTTAACTAGTTTAATTAACTTAGGAGTAGGTAATGGAGGCAGCAGTTAGGGTAGTCGAGTGCTCTGTTTGCAGTATGTGGGAAGTCAGGGACAGCACAATTGTCCCTGATGACTACACCTATAAAAGGTGCATCCAGCTGCAGTTCCTGACAAACCGGGTTAGGGAACTGGAGTTGGAGCTGGATGAACTTTGGATCATTCGTGAGGCAGAGGCAGAAATAGACAGGAGTTTCAGGGAGATAGTCACCACTAAAAGTCAGGAGGCAGGTAGTTGGGTGACGATCAGGAGAGGGAAGGGGAATAGACAGAAAGAGCAGAGCACCCCTGAGGCCGTTCCCATCAACAATAAGTATACCGCTTTGGATACTGTTGGTGGGGACGACTTACCAGGGACAAGTTGTAGTGGTCGTGTCTCTGGCACCGAGACTGGACCCTCAGCTCTGAAGGGAAGGAGGGAAAAGAGGAGATCAGTAGTGATAGGGGATTCGATAGTTAGGAGGACAGATAAGAGGTTCTGTGGGAGAGATCGAGAATCCCAGATGGTCTGTTGCCTCCCTGCTGCCAGGGTCCATGATATCTCAGATTGAGTTCTCGGTATTCTCATGAGGGAGGGTGAGCAGCCACATGTCATGGTCCATGTAGGGACCAATGACATGGACAGGAAGGAGGAGGAGATCCTGCAAAGAGAGTTTAGGGAGTTAGATGCAAAGTTGAAGGACAGGACCTCCAGGGTTGCAATCTCAGGATTCCTACCCATGCCACGTGCCAGTGAGGGTAGAAATAGGATGATGATGCAGCTAAACATGTAGCTAAGGAGATGGTGCAGGAGGGAGGCCTTCATGTTTCTGGACAATTGGGCTTTGTTCCAGGGAAGGTGGGACCCGTTCTGACAGGACGGGTTGCACCTGAACTGGAGGGGGACTAACATCCTTGCGGGAAGGTTTGCTAGTGCTGCTCCAGGGGGTTTAACCTAGATTTGCAGGGGGAGGGGAACCAGAGTGTTAGAGCAGATAGTGAGGTGGAGGAGGATAAAGGTCATGCGAGGACTGCATGTACACACCGAAATCAAAGGTTCGTACGTGATAGAAATGTTCTCAGGTGCATCTATTTCAATGCAAGGAGTATTGTGGGTAAGGCAGATGAGTTTAGGGCATAGATTGGCACATGAGATTACAACATTATTGTTATTAGTGAGACTTGGTTGCAGGAGGGGCAGGACTGACGGCTTGATGTTCTGGAGTTCCGTTGTTCCAGACATGATAGAGGGGAAGGGATGAAAGTGGGAGGAGTGGCATTACTAGTCAGGGAAAGTAACACAGCTGTGCGTAGGCAGGACAGCCCAGAGGGCTTGTCTACAGAGGCCATATGGGTGGAGCTGAGGAACGGGAAAGGTGTGACCATACTAATAGGGTTGTATCACAGACTGCCCAATAGTCAGAGAGAATTGGAGGAGCAAATCTGTAGAGAGATGGCAGACTGATGTAAGAAATAAAAAGTTGTAATATTAGGGGATTTTAACTTTCCACATATTGACTGACTCTCCCACACTGTGAAAGGGCTAGATGGCTTGGAGTTTGTCAAATGTGTTCAGGAAAGTTTTCTAAATCAATATATAGAGGTACCAACGAGAGAGGATGCAATACTTGATCTCCTATTAGGGAACCAGACAGGTCAGGTGACAGAAGTATGTGTAGGTGAACGTTTTGGGTCCAGTGACCATAATGTCATTAGTTTCAAGTTAATTATGGATAAGGATAGGTCTGGTCCTCGAATTGAGGTTCTAAATTGGAAAAGGGCCAATTTTGTGGAAATGACAAAGGATCTAGGACGAGTGGATTGGGATAAGTTGTTTTCTGGCAAGGATGTGTTCAGTATGTGGAAGGCCTTCAAAGGCGAAATTTTGAGAGTGCAGAGTTTGCATGTTCCTGCCAGGATTAAAGGCAAAGCCAACAGGCATAGAGAACCTTGGTTTTCAAGGGATATTGGCGATCTGGTTAAGAAAAAGAGAGAGGTGTGTAGCAGGTATAGGCAACAAGGAACAAATGAGGTACTTGAAGAGTATAGAAAATGTAAGAAAATACTAAAGAAGGAAATCAGAAAGGCAAAAAGAAGACATGAGGTTGCTTTGGCAGATAATATGAAGGTAAACCCAAAGGGTTTCTACAAGTATATTAAGAGTAAAAGGATAGTAAGGGACAAAATTGGTCCCCTAGAAGATCAGAGTGGTCGTCTATGTGTGGAGCCTCACGAGATGGGGAGACCTTAAACAGTTTTTTTGCATCAGTATTTACTCAGGAAACTGGTATAGTGTATATGGAAGGAAGGGAAACAAGCAGTAGTGTCATGGAACATATAGAGATTAAAGAGGAGGAGGTGCTTGCTGACTTACAGCAAATAAAGGTAGATAAATCCCCCGGGCCTGACATGATACTTCCTCAGACCTTTAGAGAGACTGTTGTAGAAATTGTAGGGGCCCTGGCAGAAATATTTAAAATGTCCTTAGCCACGGGTGCAGTGCTGGAGGATTGGAGGGTAGCTCATGTTGTTCCTTTGTTTAAAAATGGCTCCAAAAGTAAACCAGATAATTACAGGCCAGTGAGCCTGACATTGGTAGTAGGTAAATTATTGGAAGGTGTTATGAGAGATCGGATATACAAATATTTGGACAGCCAAGCTGATTAAGCCATGCTGATTAAGGATAGTCAGCATGGCTTTGTGCGTGGTAGATCAAGTTTAACAAATCTTGTAGAGTTTTTCGAGGTTACCAAGAAAGTAGATGAAGGAAAGGCTGTGTATGTTGTCTACATGGACTTTAATAAGGCCTTTGACAAGATCCCACATGGGAGGTTAGTTCAGAAGGTTCAGACACTAGGTATCCATGGAGAGGTTGTAAACTGGATTAGAAATTGGCTGCATGGGAGAAGACAGAGAGTCGCAGTGGATGACTGCTTCTCAGACTGGAGGCCTGTGACTAGTGGTGTGCCTCAAGGATCTGTGCTGGGATCATTGTTGTTTGTTGTCTATATCAATGATCTCCATGATAATGTAGTAAATTGGATCAACAAGTTTGCCGATGACACTAAGATTGGAGGCGTTGTGGACAGCGAGGGAGGCTTTTAAAGCTTGCAGAGGGATCTGGATCAACTGGAAAAATGGGCCAAAAAATGGCAGATGGAATTTAATGCAAACAAGTGTGAGGTGTTGCATTTTGGAAGGACAAATCAAGGTAGGACATACACAGTAAATGGTAGGGCACCGAGGAGTGCGGAGGAACAAAGGGATCTGGGAGTTCAGATATATAATTCCCTGAAAGTGGCATCACAGGGAGACAGGGTTGTAAAGAAGGCTTTTGGCATCCTGGCATTCATAAATCAAAGTATTGAGTATAGGAGTTGGGATGTTATGGGGAGGTTGTATAAGACATTGGTGAGGCCAAATTTGGAGTATTGTGTGCAGTTCTGGTCATCTAACTATAGGAAGGATATCAGTAAGATTTAAAGAGTGCAGAGAAGATTTACTAGGATGTTGCCGGGTCTTCAGGAGTTGAGTTACAGGGAAAGATTGAACAGGTTAGGACTTTATTCCTTGGTGCGTAGAAGATTGAGGGGAGGTTTACAAAATTATGAGGGGTATAGACAGAGTAAATGCAAGTAGGCTCTTTCCACTTAGATTAGGAGAGATAAATACGAGAGGACATGGCTTTAGGGTGAAAGGTTTAGGGGGAACATTAGGGGGAACTTCTTCACTCAGAGTGGTGGGAGTGTGGTACGAGCTGCCACCTGATGTAGTAAATGCGGGCTCACTCTTAAGTTTTAAGAATAAATTGGATAGATACATGGATGGGAGAGGTCTGGAGGGTTTATGGACTGGGTGCAGGTCAATGGGACTAGCGCAATAAAGTTTCGGCACAGACTAGAAGGGCTTTATGGCCTGTTTTCTGTGCTATAGTGTTCTATGGTCCTATCTGCTCTCTTGTCCTGTATAATTCTCTCATTAATCTTGTTTACAAATCAATAAACCTTGGGATTTCTGCACTTTGCCCATCCAATGAACAGTCCACCTTCGAAGGCTAATAACTGCATTGGATCCAAATGCAATCTCTCACTCAATGTCAGCAAATGCAACAAATTGATTATTGACTACAGGAGTAAAGTCGGAGATCCATAAGCCAAATTTCATTAGGGGTCAGAGGTGGAGAGTCAGTAACTTTAAATTCACTGGTGTTATCATGGCAGGATCTGTTCTGAGACCAGCATTTAACTGCCACCACAAAGAAGGCACAACAGTGCCTCTGCTTTCTCAGACGTTTGTGTGGATTCGGCATGTCACCCTAAACAGACAAACTTCTATAGATATGTTGCAGATCTGGGAAGAGAAATGACAGATGGAGTTTAACCCAGATAAATGTGAAGTGTTGCACCTTGGTACGGCAAATGCAAGGAGACAGTCCTTAAGTGTTGCTGAGCAGAGAGATCTTGGGGTGCAAGTTAATATATTGCTCTTTGAAAATGGCTTCAAATGTGGTTAAGAAGGCTTATGGAGTGCTTGCTTTTATTAGTTGAGGCACAGAGTTCAAAAGCCAAGAGCTTATGTTGCAACTTTATAAAACTCTGTTTAGGCCAAATCTGGAGTACTGTAACAGTTCTGGTTGCCCCACTATAGGAAGGGTGTAGAAGAGGTTCACCAGGATGGTGCCTATTTTAGAGGGCATGTGCTATCATGAGAGGCTAGATAAACTTGGGGTGTTTTCTCTGGAATGGTGAAGGCTTTGGGGAGATCTGATAGAGGTTTAAAAGGTTCTGAGAGGCATGGATAGAATAGACAGGGAGCATCTGTTTCCCAGGGTTGAAATGTCTAATACCAGAGGGCATGCATTGAAGGGAGTAGATTCAAAGGGGATGTGAGGGATGTTTTTTCACTCAGAGAGTGGTGGATGCCTGGAATGCCCTGCCTTGTAAGGTGGTAGAGGCAAATATATTAGAGGCTTCTAAGAGACGTTTGGATAGGCACACGGATTTAGGAAAGATGGAGGAATATAGACATAGTGTAAGTAGGGAGGAATCATCGTCAGGTCACTCGTCTGAGTGTTACTGGTACCACTTAACCCAGTACTACCTGTCGCATGGTCGGGTGGTCGGCGACTAAACCGGTTCCCCCACCAGGCTTGCCTGGGGAGGAAGGTAGCTAGACACCCTGCAGGACGATAAACAAGACTTGTCAAAGGGCGGATGAACCCTCTCATAGGGTCAATGGCCATCTAGCAAACATGTCCCGTGAAGCGCGGAAAGGGCATCCCTTGTATCGAAGCTTGATCTGGCTATTCACTACAACAGAACATCCCCCAGCCTCTGGATCCGGGAGGGGATGTCAAGAGGGTGGGTCTGGACCTGTGCAACCCCTACTCACTTAAAATCCACTCACGGACATGCTGTTCCTTTCTGAGGAGTGGGGTATCCTCAACACACCCAAGTCCTGTAGTGACAGACAAGTGGCGAAGCAGTAGGCAGTAGGCTTGACCAGCTGGGAGCGTAGTCACAAGTCTTCATGCAGGCGGCAGGGGGAGAGTGGTCGCACATGGATTACAGAGCGGAGATCCAGCGAGGCGGCGGGGGAGAGTGGTCGCACATGGATTACAGAGCGGAGATCCGGTGAGGCGGCGGGGGAGAGTGGTCGCACATGGATTACAGAGCGGAGATCCGGTGAGGCGGCGGGGGAGAGTGGTCGCACATGGATTACAGAGCGGAGATCCGGTGAGGCGGCGGGGGAAAGTGGTCGCACATGGATTACAGAGCGGAGATCCAGCGAGGCGGCGGGGGAGAGTGGTCGCACATGGATTACAGAGCGGAGATCCGGTGAGGCGGCGGGGGAGAGTGGTCGCACATGGATTACAGAGCGGAGATCCAGCGAGGCGGCGGGGGAGAGTGGTCACACATGGATTACAGAGCGGAGATCCGGTGAGGCGGCAGGGGAGAGTGGTCGCACATGGATTACAGAGCGGAGATCCAGCGAGGCGGCGGGGGAGAGTGGTCACACATGGATTACAGAGCGGAGATCCGGTGAGGCAGCTGGGGAGAGTGGTCGCACATGGATTGCAGAGCGGAGACCCGGTGAAGCAGCGGGGGAGAGTGGTCTCACGTGGATTACAGAGCGGAGATCCGGTGAGGCAGCACCCTCTGCGTCTGAGCAGCCCTGTTCAGGGAGGCACTGCTCACTCTATCATTAGGGAAGGGCCTAGAAAAGGTGGCTCAAACAAAGCCCGCTCACACCAACCTGGCCAGTCTGTCGCGGCTGGCGGGTCGTCCAACTCTAGCGGTAAGAATCACAAGCAGAACCTGATCGCTACCTCATGGAACATACGAACGCTGTTGGACAATGCTAACTCAGATCGCCCAGAGGGACGCACTGCACTTGTTGCTCGTGTGCTCAAGGACTACAGCGTGGACATTGCGGCTCTCTAGGAGTCCCGACTCGCTGGAGAGGGAGTGCTTTGTGAAGAGAAAGGAGGGTACACATTCTTCTGGTCTGGCAGGCCTGAAGATGAATAAAGGGAAACTGTTGTGTGCTTGTCTATCAAGAACTGCCGTGCAGCAAAGCTACCGATTCTGCCTGTTGCTGTAAATGACCTAATCCAGACCTTGTGTACACCTCTGCAAGGAAAACGCCACCTCACCATAGTCAACGCTTATGCCCCAACTCTGACTAATCCCAGTGAAGTCAAGGAGGCATTCTACAGTGAGCTGAAAACCTCCATAAGTAGTGTGGCAACTTCCGATAAGCTGCAGTTGCTGGGAGACTTTAATGCTTGGGTTGGCAAGGAGTCCACTGTGTGGCCTGGTGTGATAGGACACCAAGGGGTTGGCAACAGTAACAGTAACGGTCTACTGCTCCTCTCGATGTGCACAGAATTCAAACTGTGCATTACTAACACACTGTTCAGATTGCCAGACAAGCTCAAATGCACATGGATGCATCCGCGATCTAAAAGCTGGCACCTCATTGACTATGCCGTCATCTGACAACGAGACATCTCTGACGTTTGTATCACCAGAGTTAAGCGTGGAGCCAAGTGCTCAACTGATCATCAAATGGTGTGGTCGTATCTATGTCTATCAATCAAACCTCCACGCAGACTGAATGCTGCCAAATCACCCAAAAAGCTGAGCGCCACCAAATTGAAACATCGCGAGTGTGTTGATGCCCTGAAATCTTCTGTGGAAACTGCTCTAAGCAGACTGGTTGAGCATCCACCAGACGATATTACTGAGCACTGGTATGCCTTCAAAGAAACGGTGTACAGTGCTGCCCAGGATACCTTGGGGAAAGCCAAGTGCAAGCATCAGGACTGGTTTGATGAGAGCAACCAATCTGTGCAAGACCTTCTCAGAGCTAAGGCAGCCGCACACTAGACTCTTCTTCAACACCCAAACTCAAATTCCAAAAAACGTGCCTTTCTGAGTGCAACATCAACTTTGCAGAGGCAGCTGAGAGCTATGAAAGACCAGTGGTGAGCAAACAAGGCCAAGGAGTAACAAACCTTCGTGACTGTAATGACTCAAGAAGCTTCTATAAAGCAATCAAGGTTGTGTATGGTCCATCACAACTCCTGAGCAAGGACAGTACATCTATCTTCACTGAGAAGTCAGAGCACATGAAAAGATGGCAAGAACACTTCCACGAGCTGCTGAACAGGCCAGGAACCATCATCGATGAAGCACTGGGCAGAGTACACCCTCGACCCATACTGTTCGAGCTAGATGCTCCTCCTACTCTTCACGAGGTCATCAAAGCCATCAAACAGCTAAAACCCAACAAAGCACCAGGGCCTGACGGTATCACAGCTGAGATCTACCAGTATGGTGGTCACACACTGACATCATGCCCTGCACCAGCTGTTCACAAAGTTGTGGGGAGCTGCAGAACTACCACAGGACTTCAAAGATGCATCAGTCAAGAACAAGGGAGACAAGAGAGACTGCAACAACTACCGTGGCATCTCTCTTCTGTCAGTTGCGGGAAAATGCCTTGTGAAGATCATCCTTAGAAGCTTGGTGTCCAACATCAGTGACAACATCCTTCCAGAAGGCCAGTGTCGTTTTCGAACAGGCCGTACTACAGTGGACATAATCTTTCACTGAGGCAGCTCCAAGAGAAATGTGTTGAGCAGCAGAGAAGTCTCTATGTCACATTTGTTGATCTAACGAAAGCGTTTGACACTGTTGGTAGAGATGGCCTGGGGAAGCTCCTGCCAAAATTCGGTTGCCCCCCCACACCTAACCAACATCATCCGTCAGTTCCACGAAGGCATGGAAGGCCACATCAACATGTGTGGTGAGTTGTCAGGCCCATTTCCCATCAGCAACGGCATAAAACAGGGTTGTGTTCTAGCTGCTACTCTGACTGGACTAGTCTTCGCTGCTGTTCTTCAGGATGCCACATCAGACCTGAAATCAGGGGTCTTCCTACAAATGAGGGCTGATGGCGGGCTCCTCAACCTCGTAAGACTGAGAGCAAAAGCAAAAGTCAGGGACATTGTGGCGCATGAGCTACAGTTTGCTGATGACTGTGCACTGGTTGCCCACTCTCTCGAAGACTTACAGGAGATCACCAGTGCAGCCAAAAGCTTCGGCCTGACAATCAGCCTGAAAAAGATGGAAGTTTTGTATGAACCGGCTCTTGGATCAAGCTACGAAGAACCAACTGTCCTCATTGATGACACTCATCTCAATGCTGTCAACAAATTTTGCTACCTGGGCAGCATAATAACATCCTCAGCTTCTCTGGATGTAGAGATTGAGTCAAGAACTGGAAAAGCCTGCTTTGCCTTTGGTCAACTGATAGATCGAGATTGGTCACAGAACATCAGGTTGGCCACCAAGTGCAAGGTATACAGGGCCGTTGCCATATCAACCTTGTTATACGGATGTGAGACATGGTGCCCATGTCAGAGACACTTACGCCAGTTTGACCAACTGCAGCAGCGTCACCTACGTTCTCTGATGAAGATCACCTGACCAGACAAGGTCTCCAATACCGAGGTCCTCTCCCGAGCTGGAATGCCAGCAGTTTCAACCTTGGTGATGTCAGCCCAACTGCACTGGGCAGGACATGTTGTCAGAATGCCTGATGGAAGACTGCCCAAGGACATCTTGTATGGCCAACTGTCCAGTGGTACCTGAAAACAAGGAGGCCAGTGACTATGGTACAAGGATGTTCTGCACAGGAGCCTCAAGAAAGCTGACATTGCCCCATCAACATGGGAGGATCTGGCTCAAGATCGCTCACAGTGGAGGGACGCCATCAGGAAAGGTGTGGACGCTGCTCAGAACAAGCTGAATGAGGAAACAGAGGAAAGGCACAGGAAGCGCCACAACAGAGCTTCTGCCCCTGCTGCCCCTCCAGGCCTCACCTGCCAAGTATGTGGCAAGCAGTGTCCATCAAGGATCGGCCTGTACAGTCACTCCAGGACGTACATATCAAATCCCACTAACTGACTGAAAGGAACCATCATCATCCTACAGGATGGATAGCCAGAGAGAGGGAGAGAGGGCGGATTAGTCTTTGGGTGTTATTGATTTGCTTTTTAGCTGGTTCAACACAACACTGTGGGCCAAATACCCATTTCTGTGCTGTACTGTTCTATGTGTGGTGGAGAGCATATTGACTGGTTGCATCATAGCCTGGCATGGAAACACCAATGCCCAAGAATGGAAAAATCCACACTAAGTTTAAGGTAAATTTATTACCGATATATGAATACCATATATAACCTTGAGATTTGTTTTCTTTCAGGCACCCACAGGAAAATAAATACAATAGAATCCACAAATAACAAAGATCACCAAACATCCAATATGCAAAAGAGGACAAAGTGGTGGATACAGCGCAGCTGATCACAGGCAAAGTTCTCTCCATCATTGAGCACACTTATATGAAGCATGCCACAAGAAAGCAGCATCTATCATCAAGGGCACCCACCATTCAGGCCGTACTCTCTTCTTGCTGCCGCCTTCAGTCAGGAGTTACAGGAGGAGCCTTAGGGTCAAACCACCAGGTTCAGAAACAGTCATTACCCTTCAACCATCAGGCTCGTATTGTGGATAAACCATTGTGGATAACCTCACTCACCTCAACTCTGTACTGATTCCACAACCTACAGACTCACTTTCACAGATTCTACAACTCATGTCCTCAGTATTATTTATTTTGTATTTCCACAATTTGTCTTCTTTTACACATTGGTTGTTTGTCAATCTTTTTCTGTGTATAGATTTTCATAAAAATCAATCGTATATCTTTATTTTCCTGTAGATGCTTGCAAGAAAATGAAGGTGATACATATGTACTTTGATACTAAATTTACCTTGACTTTGAAAATTATTGTACTCCCTGTACTATTGTTTAATCACTTGTTGTGGTACTCACCAAATCCACATAATTAGCAGCATTAGCCAATCGATTGAGAACTTTTCGTTTGCTGCTGAAAGCACTCTGATACTGAAAGAGAAAGTCATATTGTAATTTAAATTGTCATTTATTGCTGATCCATAAGAAGTCTGTTCACTGATACTGTAAAAGATGAAAGCAAAACCACTGAGAGATTTAAGCGTAAGCCAGAGGCAGTGGAAGGTCAGTGAGCAGACAGGTGATGCATGAAAGGTGTGTTAGAAAATGGTGTCAAATAGAGAACCTGCAACGTACAATAAAAGAAAGATATCCAAGGGGAAACTTTTTTCATGAAGGGAGGTGAATACATAGAATGCCAGAAGTAGTGATTCAGCCAGATACAGCAGTATAATGTAAAAGTCCTTGAATAGGTACATGGAGGGGAGGGGCCTGCAGGGATATTCTCATTCAAGTCATTGATACAGGTCACAAATAGCAATGGGTCTAGCACTGGGTCCTGGGAGCACCACTAGTCAGGGGCCAACAACTAGTCAGAGATCTCCAGTCTGATAAACAACTGGCCAGCATTACCAAGCCAAATAAAACTACCCTGGTAGGCTCACTGTTTCTGCCCTGCTGAACCCATCTTATTTATTTATTATATTTCGTTATTTAGCAACGGTGTGGAACAGACCCTTCTGATCAGTCCTTCAAGCCATGCTGCCCAGCAACTCCCAATAACCCCAATTGGCCCTAACCTAATCATCGGACAATTTACAATTACCAATTAACCTACTCGGTATGTCTTCTCACATATTGACTCCATATTGTACCAATCCTTTCCCCCTCTACATCTGCAACACCTCACATGCTCTCCACCACTTCAACAACTTCAAGTTCCCTGACCCTGACTGCCACATTTTCACTAAGGACATCTAGTCCCTGTACGCTTCTGTTGCCCAGCAGAAAGGTCTCGAGGCTCTGTTTCTTTCTGGAACACACACGCAACTATTTCCCCTCTATTAACACTCTCCTCTGTCTGGCAGAACTGGTCCTCACCCCTCAACAATTTCTCACTGACCTCCCGTCGAAGAGAGGATTTAAATTCTTCAGGGTAGGCATACCTCGAAGAGACTTCGCAGCAGAGTAGCGAATTGTCGACACAAAATAATCTGCAGATGCTGTAAAAGATCAAAGCAACACTTTCAGTACGCTGGATGAACTCAGCAGGTCGGGCAGCATCAGTCAGAAACGATGAGTTGACGTTTCGTGCCGGAACCCTTCGTCAGGACTGAAGAATGAAAGATGGGGAAGGATTTGAAGAATGCTTGTAGTGTCAGTTGAAAGACCAGTAATTTGAAAGACAAAGGGGTGGGGGAGGGGAAGCATTGACGTCTGTGGTAGCGGGTCTGAAATTTCTCAACAAGTTTAAATCCTCTCTTTGACGGGAGTTCAGTGAAACCCTCTTTCACTGCTCCCCCTCTGTGATCTCCGCCTCTCCGACCACATCCTGACTCAGACCCGCTACCACAGACGTCAATGCTTCCCCTCCCCCACCCCTTTGTCTTTCAAATTACTGGTCTTTCAACTGACGCTACAAGCATTCTTCAAATCCTTCCCCATCTTTCGTTCTTCAGTCCTGACGAAGGGTTCTGGCCCGAAACGTCGACTCATCGTTTCTGACTGATGCTGCCCGACCTGCTGAGTTCATCCAGCGTACTGAAAGTGTTGCTTTGATCTTTTACAGCGTCTGCAGATTATTTTGTGTTAACAATTTCTCTGTAAGCTCCTCACTCTATCATCAAAACAAAGGTGTAGTCATGCACACTGGAACAGGCCCCCATTATGTCTGCCTTTTTGTGAACAATCCGTGCTCCAAACCTACCATCACCACTCTCCAATTCTTACTCTGCTGCACCGATAACTGCATTGCTGCTGCTTTCTGCATTTGTGTGGAGCTCATCAATTTCATCAATTTCACTGCCAACATGCACACTGTCCTCAAGTCCACTTGGTCCATCCCCAACATATCTCACAAATATCTCCAGCTCCCTGTCTCCATTCCAGGAGATAGAATACCCAACATCTTCCACAAACCCACTGACTCACACAGTACAGCTTCCCACCCTGTTACCTGAAATGATGCCATTCCCCTTTCTCAATCCTTCTGTCTCCACCACATCTTTTCTTATGCCGAGAACTTAACACTCCAGGACATCTGAGATGTCATCTTTTTTGAAAATATGGGGATGGTCCTGCCCCCCAATTGCTATTGGAGCCCTCACCAGCTCTCTGAACAGAAATGGTGTAACACTGATCCTCAACTACCACCTCACCAGCCCTCACCTACCACCTCAATAATCCTCAGAACAAAAATGGTGTAATACCAGTCTTCACCTACCACCTCACCAGCCTTCAAAACAAAAATAGTGTAACACTGGTCCTCATCACCACTTTACCAGCTCACAGAACAGAAATAGTGTCACAGTAGTCCTCACCTACAACTTCACCAACCTCAGAAGAGAAATAGTGTAACACGAGACCTTAGATACAGCTCACCAGCCCTCAGAACAAAAATAGTTAAACAACAGTCCTCACCGACCACCTCACAAGCCCTCAGAATAGAAATAGTGGAACACTAGTTCTTACCGACCACCTCATCAGCCCTTGGAATAGAAATAGTCTAACACCAGACCTTACCTACCACTTCACCAACCTTGGAACAGAAATGGTCTAACACTACTCCCGTTACGTGCTAGACTACAGACGCAGATTTTAATGTTAAACAAATATATTTTCAATACCTACTCAAAATATAGACAATTAAAACAATTGTAACCACAAGGAGTTCTGCAGATGCTGGAAATTCAAGCAACACACATCAAAGTTGCTGGTGAACGCAGCAGGCCAGGCAGCAAACAATTGCTCCGCTAACCAAAAATTAACAGTGCAATGCATCTGAGCTCACAAACTGTGGAGACCTGGAAACAGTTCCTCCCAAGTCTTACTCAAACAGAGTCCTAGGATGGCAATCCAGAAGGTTCCGGAATCCATGGAAACAGATCTGTGAGGAAGGGTTCATAAGTCCACATTAAGATGACACAAGGTGACGATCACGGAAAATTCCAGAGGACAAGTGATCGTCATATAACACACTGGATCCACACAGGGATAACGAGGTGACAGTCACAGAAGATTCCAGAAGTCGAGTGGTCGTCACTTAAATACTAGAGTCCATGCAGGGATAACAAAGTGATGCCTAAGTTCCAAAATCCACGTAGGGATATCACAAGGTGACGGTCACGGAATATTCCTCAACACAAGTTGTCGCCACGTAACACACCTGAATCCATGTATGGATTAACAAAAAGTGGTCGCCACAGAGTACTCCAGAAATCTGAGTATGGATCATACAAAGTGACAGTCACGTATCCAATATGCACTGTGTGCCACGAATTATCACAATCTTCTGGACACGGAGAAATACTGGGAACGCCCACTGCTGTAGTGAAATCTTCAACTAACTCAACTCATTTCACTCTCTCACTGGTAACTCACAGTCCGTTGCATTGCTTAGCTGCAGAAATTTTTAGAGACCTCCCGAATTCAATAGAAAAAGCCTACACTCGTTTGTTATATGACATCATTCCCCACACCTCATCCAGGCGCACCTAAATGACGCTTACAGTTAATCCAAGCAACATTAACATGTAACACTCCTCACTTACACCACACAAGCCCTCATAACTGAAATAGCATAATCCTCATCCTCACTGACTACATCACCAGCCGTCAGAACAGAAATGGTGTAACACTGGTTGTCACCTACCAACACACCAGCCCACAGAACAGAAATAGAGTAACTCTAGTCCTCACCTACCACCTCACCATCACTCAAAACAGAAATGGTGTAACACTAGTCCTCACCAACCCTCAGAACAGAAATAGTGTACATATAGTGTAATACCAACCCTCACCGACCATCTCTTCAGCCATCAGGACAGAGATGGTGTAACACAAGACCTAAACCACGACCTCACCAGCTCTCATAACAGAAATAGTGTAAGATTAGTCTTCACCAACTACCTCCCCAGCCCTCAGAACAGAAAAGGTGTCACACTGTTCCTCACCTACGAACTTACAAGCCCTCAGTACAAAAATAGTGTAACACTAGTCCTTACCTACCACCTCAAAACCCCACAGAACAGAAATAGAGTAACACTAGTCCTTACCTACCACCTCACCAGCCCTCAGAACAGAAATGGTGATGTACATATTCTTCACAACTTTTGCCATCTTCAACAGGATCCCTCCACTAAGCAGACCTACCCCTCTTCACTTTCCGCAGGATCACCCTTTTTGTGATTCCTTTTTCAGCTAATCTCTGCCTACTTATTCCCCTCCCTACCCAGACACTCTCCCTTGTAACCACAAAACCTGGGACACTGTCTCTGCACTCCTCCCTCACTGCCCTCCAGGGTCCAACACACCCCTTCACAGTGAATCAGTCCATCACATGCAAATTTGGGGATGTCAGTTATTTTGTCCAGTGCTCGATATTGGTAAGACCAGATGTAGCTTAAGTGACCAATTGTGTATCCAATCCACTAGTTCCCACTGGAGCCCCTAGCAGCCTGTTATGCAGAACCTACCAGACTGACCACATCTACCACCCCATCCTCACTGACCTTCTTGGTTACTTCTTCAAAAACACTCAAGTTGGTGAAACTTGATCTATGATGCACACAACCACATTGACTATCCTGCATGAACTCCTTTCTAAATGCTTGTATATCTTATCCCTCAGAGTTTCCTCTTGCCACTGGCTGTCTACCCATGCCTCTCATGATTTCCCATCAACTTTCAACAGTTCAAAATAACAACCCACATTTGTCCAACCTCTCCTGATAGCTCATATGCTGTAATCCTGGCAGCATCCTGATAAACCTCTTCTGTACCCTTTCCAGAACATCCACATGCTTCCTGGAATATGAAAACCAGAACCACACCAGAGTGCATGTAGCCAATTCAAAGTTTTACATAGCTGCAATACAGGTGATTTCATTCCATTCTCAACTTCCTTGCTTCACCTTTTCTGACACTGTCTACTCCATTCTGTAGTCTTCCTCCTTATCTTAAACTGAGGACAGCTCTCTTCTGTAAGCATACCTACAACACTACTTTAAGTGTTGGGGAGTTTTCTTGTTATACCAAGCTATGTCCACATCCCAAACAACATCATTAAAATTGATTTCTTTGGCAACTAGCATACTTGAAGTGGATAAAAAACTACAGCTTTATGAGGAGAGGGGATAAATCAGAAATAAATGAAAACAGAAATAAATCAAAGATAGCGTACAACAGAGATTATAGAAAGAACAGGCAGGAGATGAGGCTTAATTAAAGTCAGTGGCATGAGTTACAGGGCAATAGAGGTATGGTGCAGTTATAACAGAAAGCAACAAATACTGGACTGAGAATGTTTTATTTGAATGGACACACATAAGGAATAAAATGGATGATCTTGAAATTCAGCTACAGATTGGCAAGTATGACATTGTGGCCATCTCTGAAACTTGGCTAAAGAATGGCTGCCATTGGGAGCTGAATGTCCAAGGATATATTGTACAGTGTATCGGAATGATAGGTTAGTAGTCAGAGGGGGTAGTGTGGCTCTGTGTATCAGAAATAATATTAAATCATTGGAAAGAGATGACATAGGATTGGAAGGTGTAGAGTCTCTATGGGTTGAGTTAAGAAATGGCAAGGGTAAATGGACCATAATGGCAGTTGTCTACATGCCTCCAAACAGCAGCCGGAATGCGGACAACAAATTACAGCAAGAGATAGAAAAGGTGTGTCAGAAGGGCGATGTCATGATAATCATTGGGGATTTTAACATGAAAGTGGATTGGGAAAACCAGGTCCGTACTGGACCTCAAGAGAGAATTTGTAGAATGTCTAAGGGATGGCATTTTAAGAACAGCTTGTTGTTGAGCCCACTAGGGGATCAGTTGTGCTGGATTGGGTGTTGTGCAATGATCCGGAGGTGATAAAAAGAGCTTAAGGTTAAGGAACCCTGAGGGAACAGTGATCACAATATGATTGAGTTCACTCTGAAATTTGAGAGGGAGAAAATAAAATCCAATGTACCATAGAAACCATAGAAACTACAGCACAGAAACAGGCCTTTTGGCCCTTCTTGGCTGTGCCGAACCATTTTCTGCCTAATCCCACATAGAAACCATAGAAACTACAGCACAGAAACAGGCCTTTTGGCACTTCTTGGCTGTGCCGGTATTTCAATGGAATAATGGAAACTACAATGGAATGAGAGGGGAACTGGCCGAAGTTGATTGGAAAGGCACATTTTCAGGAAGGACAGCAGAGCAGCAATGACTGGAGTTTCCGTGAAAAATGAGGGAAGTGCAAGACAGATATATTCAAAATAAAAAGAATTTTTTAAAGGGAAGAAGGACACTACCGTGGCTGACAAGTGAAATCCATAAGACAAAGGAGCAGAAGTCGGCCATTCGGCCCATCGAGTCTGCTCCACCATTCTATCATGTGCTGATCCAATCTCCCATTTAGTCCCACTCCCCCACCTTCTCACCATAACCTTTGATGTCCTGGCTACTCAGATACCTATCAATCTCTGATTTAAATACACCCAATGACTTGACCTCCACTGCCACCCGTGGCAACAAATTCCACAGATTCACCACCATCTGGCTGAAAAAATTTATTCGCATCTCTGTTCTGAATGGGAGCCCTTCAATCCTCAAGTCATGCCCTCTTGTACTAGACTCCCCCACCACGGGAAACAACTTTGCCACATCCACTCTGTCCATGCCTTTCAACATTAGAAATATTTCTGAGGTCCCCCCTCATTCTTCTAAACTCCAAGGAATACAGTCCAAGAGCGGACAAACATTCCTCATATGTTAACTCTCTCATTTCCGGAATCATTCTAGTGAATCTTTTTTGAACCTTCTGCAACGTCGGCACATCCTTTCTTAAATAAGGAGCAGAAAACTGCACACAATACTGCAAATGAGGTCTTACCAGTGCCTTATAGAGCCTCAACATCATATCCCTGCTCCTATACTCCATTCCTCTAGAAATGAATGCCAACATTGCATTCGCCTTCTTCACCTCTGACTCAACCTGTATGGTATAGTCAGAGCCAAAGTAAAAGCAAAAGAGAGGGCATACAAGGAAGCCAAAGCTAGTGGGAAGATAGAGGATTGGGGAGCTTTTGAAAACTTGCAGAAGGATACTAAGAAGGTCATTCGGAAGGAAAAGATGAATTATGAGAGGAAGCTGGGAACTAATATCAAAGAAGATACTAAAAGCTTTTTTAAGTATATAAAGGGTAAAAGAGAGTCGAGGGTAGATATAGGACCAATAGAAAATGACACTGGAGATATTGTAATGAGAGATGCAAAGATGGCAGAGGAACTGAATGTGTATTTTGCATCAGTCTTCATAGTGGAAGACGTCTGCAGTATACTGGACATTTAAGAGTGTCAGGGAAATGAAGTTTCTGCAATGAAAATTATGACTGAGAATGTGCTTTGGAAGCTTAATGATCTGAGGGTGGATAAATCTCCTGGACCTGATGGAATGCACACTGGGGTTCAGAAGGAAGTAGCTGGAGAGATTGCGGAGGCATTAACAATTATCTTTCAAGAATCGATAGATTCTGGCATTGTACCAGATGACTGAAAAATTGCAAATGTTATACTGCCTTTTAAAAAGGGTGAGAGGCAGCAGAAAGGAAACTATAGACTTGTTAGCCTGATATCAGTGGTTGGGACGTTGTTGGAATTGATTGCAAGGGAAGAGATTATGAAGTACCTGGAGGCATATGACAAGATAGGCCAAAGCCAGCATAGTTTCCTGAAAGGAAGGTCCTGCCTGACAAACCTACTGCAATTCTTTGAGGAAATACAAGCAGGGTAGACAAAGGAGATGCTGTAGACATGGTGTGCTTGGATTTTCAGAAGGCCTTTGACACATGAGGCTGCTTAGCAAGATAAGAGCCCATGGAATTACAGGAAAGTTACTAGCATGGGTGGAGAATTGGATGGCCATCAGGAAACAGAGAGTGGGAATAAAAGGATCTAATTCTGTCTGGCTGCCGGTTACCAGTGGAGTTCCACAGGGGCCGGTGTTGGGACCGCTGCTTTTTACAATGTATCTCAATGATTTGGACTACAGTATTAATGGATTTGTGGCTAAATTTGCTGATGATGCAAAGATAAGTGGATGAGCTGGTAGTGTTGAGGAAACAGACAGCCTGCAGAGAGACTTAGATAGTTTAGGGGAAATGGGCAAAGAAGTGGCAAATGAAATACAATGTTGGAAAGTGTATGGTCATGTACTTTGGTGGAAAAAATAAACGAGCAGACTACTATTTAGATAGGGAGCAAATTCAAAATGCGGAGATGCAAAGGGACTTGGGAGTCCTTGTGTAGGATACCCTAAAGGTTAACCTCCAGGTTGAGTCGGTGGTGAAGAAGGTGAATGTAATGTTGGCATTCATTTCTCGAGGTATAGAATATAAGAGCAGGGATGTGATGTAGAGGCTCTGGAAGGCACTCGTAAGAGCACACTTGGGAGTACTGCACGCAGTTTTTGGCTTTTTATTTTAGAAAGGATATACTGACACTGGAGAGGGATCAGAGAAGATTCATGAGAATGATTCCAGGAATGAAAGAGTTAGTGTATGTGGAACATCTGACAGCCCTTGGGCTGTATTCCGTGGAGTTCAGGAGAATCAGGGGGGAATCTCACAGAAACATTCTGAATGTTAAAAGGCCTGAACAGATAGAATATGTCAAAGTTATTTCCCATGGTAGGGGTTTTCTACGACAAGAGGGCACGACTTTAGGACTGAAGGATGACCATTCAGAACAGAGATGCGGAGTAATTATTTTAGTCAGAGGGTAATAAATCTGTGAAACCTTGCCACAAGTGACTGTGGAGGCCAAGTCATTGGGTGTATTTAACACAGGGGTAGATAGGTTCTTGATTAGCCAGGGCATCAAAGGGTATGGGGTGAAAGCAGGGGAGTGGGAATGACTGTAAGAATTAGATCAGCCCATGATTGAATGTCAGAGCAGATTCGATGGGCCAAATGGCCTACTTTTGCTTCTATATCTTATGGTCTTATCTAACAGGATTGGCAGCACAAGTGAAATATCTAATGTTTATTTCTGTGCTCCAATCTTTCTGTGATTCTGATGCAATGGGACTTTACCATATCCGAATAACAACACCAAGTACTGGCAAGTTCAAGCAGGCAACCTTCCAAGGCCTTTTTGTGAAGTTTTCATTCCATGTATACAATTTGGTTTCAGTTCTCACTGCAACAGTAATACTGTTTAAAAGTAATTCGTTATAAAGCACATGGAAAGACTTTATGGTGATGAAAGATGTTGACAATGTCATATTTTTATATATCACTCACCTCCACTTTGTCTGCCACAAGTACCAATTCCAAATATTTCATTTCTGAACCAAGGGACCGTTTTAACTGAAAAATAAAATTTAAAATTAGACAATATTTACTCAGTCCATAACAGGAACAAATTAATGTAGAGACAACATACTTTCTGTTTCATTGCATTTTTCCAAATGAAATCTCTCTTTTGATGTCCACTTTGATAGATGAGTATTGATGCACACATGATCAGAAAAATCTGTTCTATTTCATTAAATATAAAAACCGCAGCCAACAAGCAGCAGATCAGGCAGCAACCGGGGAAAGAGAGAGAGTTACCACCAACAACCAGCAGATCAGGTACCAGCTGGGGAAAGGGAAACAGTGTTACTGTCAACAACCAACCGATCAGGCAGTAGCCTGGGAATGGGAAACAGAGTTACCATCAATAACTTTTAAACTAGATTTGCAGGGGGATGGGATGGCCAGAGCAGATAGTGGAGCGGGGGAGAAAATAAATGATGTTAAAAGTTCATGCAAAGTCACAAATAGAAGGGTTGTGTGTTGTGGGAATAGACTTCTGAGGTGTGTCGATTTCAATGCAAGGAGTGTTGTGAGGAAGGCTGACGAGCTGAGGGCGTGGATTGACACATGGAATTACGACATTATAGTCATTAGTGAAACTTGGTTGCAGGAGGGGCAGGACTGGCAGCTCAATGTTCCAGGGTTCCGATGTTTCGGGTCAGGTCACATATCTCTCAACATACATCAAAGTTGCTGGTGAACGCAGCAGGCCAAGCAGCATCTATAGGAAGAGGTGCAGTTGACGTTTCAGGCCGAGACCCTTCGTCAGGACTAACTGAAGGAAGAGTGAGTAAGGGATTTGAAAGTTGGAGGGGGAGGGGGAGATCCAAAATGATAGGAGAAGACAGGAGGGGGAGGAATAGAGCCGAGAGCTGGACAGGTGATAGGCAAAAGGGGATACGAGAGGATCATGGGCAGGAGGTCCGGGAAGAAAGAAAAGGGGGGGGGGTTGACCCAGAGGATGGGCAAGAGGTATATTCAGAGGGACAGAGGGAGAAAAAGGAGAGTGAGAGAAAGAATGTGTGCATAAAAATGAGTAACAGATGGGGTACGAGGGGGAGGTGGGGCCTTAGCGGAAGTTAGAGAAGTCAATGTTCATGCCATCAGGTTGGAGGCTACCCAGACGGAATATAAGGTGTTGTTCCTCCAACCTGAGTGTGGCTTCATCTCCACAGTAGAGGAGGCCGTGGACAGACATGTCAGAATGGGAATGGGATGTGGAATTAAAATGTGTGGCCACTGGGAGATCCTGCTTTCTCTGGCAGACAGAGCGTAGATGTTCAGCAAAGCGGTCTCCCAGTCTGCGTCTGGTCTCGCCAATATATACAAGGCCACATCGGGAGCACCGGACGCAGTATATCACCCCAGTCGACTCACAGGTGAAGTGATGCCTCACCTGGAAGGACTGTTTGGGGCCCTGAATGGTGGTAAGGGAGGAAGTGTAAGGGCATGTGTAGCACTTGTTCCGCTTACACGGATAAGTGCCAGGAGGGAGATCAGTGGGGAGGGATGGGGGGGACGAATGGACAAGGGAGTTGTGTAGGGAGCGATCCCTGCGGAATGCAGAGAGAAGGGGGGGGAGGGAAAGATGTGCTTAGTGGTGGGATCCCGTTGGAGGTGGCGGAAGTTACGGAGAATAATATGTTGGACCCGGAGGCTGGTGGGGTGGTAGGTGAGGACCAGGGGAACCCTATTCCTAGTGGGGTGGTGGGAGGATGGAGTGAGAGCAGATGTACGTGAAATGGGGGAGATACTTTTAAGAGCAGAGTTGATAGTGGAGGAAGGGAAGCCCCTTTCTTTAAAAAAGAAGACATCTCCCTCGTCCTAGAATGAAAAGCCTCATCCTGAGAGCAGATGCGGCGGAGACGGAGGAATTGCGAGAAGGGGATGGCGTTTTTGCAAGAGACAGGGTGAGAAGAGGAATAGTCCAGATAGCTGTGAGAGTCAGTAGGCTTATAGTAGACATCAGTGGATAAGCTGTCTCCAGAGACAGAGACAGAAAGATCTAGAAAGGGGAGGGAGGTGTCGGAAATGGACCAGGTAAACTTGAGGGCAGGGTGAAAGTTGGAGGCAAAGTTAATAAAGTCAACGAGTTCTGTATGCGTGCAGGAAGCAGCGCCAATGCAGTCGTCGATGTAGCGAAGGAAAAGTGGGGGACAGATACCAGAATAGGCACGGAACATAGATTGTTCCACAAACCCAACAAAAAGGCAGGCATAGCTAGGACCCATACAGGTGCCATAGCTACACCTTTAGTTTGGAGGAAATGGGAGGAGCCAAAGGAGAAATTATTAAGAGTAAGGACTAATTCCGCTAGACGGAGCAGAGTGGTGGTAGAGGGGAACTGATTAGGTCTGGAATCCAAAAAGAAGCGTAGAGCTTTGAGACCTTCCTGATGGGGATGGAAGTATATAAGGACTGGACATCCATGGTGAAAATAAAGCTGTGGGGGCCAGGGAACTTAAAATCATCGAAAAGTTTAAGAGCGTGAGAAGTGTCACGAACATAGGTCGGAAGGTCAGTGGGTGCGCATCTGGGGGACAGTGACCACTGCTCCCTGGCCTTTAGCATTATCATGGAAAAGGATAGAATCAGAGAGGACAGGAAAATTTTTAATTGGGGAAGGGCAAATTATGAGGCTATAAGGCTAGAACTTGCAGGTGTGGATTGGGATGATGTTTTACAATGATATACAATACGGTCCAGCGAACATAGGAATGCAATATACCGCAGGCAATGTTCCCTCTAATTTTCAGTCAGTGTGCGCAAAAATCTTATGCTGTGCAAATTTTTTTTCCTGTGAGAAAAGTATGTGTGAACAGAATGCATACATGGCACAGTTTATGTAGGTTTACAAAATATTTGACATAAAACTGCACAGAATAACAACAAAATAACATACATATTTAAGTCACTCAGTTATTTTTTCTCTCTCAAACAACAGGAATTCTGCAGATGCTGGAAATTCAAGCAACACACATCAAAGTTGCTGGTGAACGCAGCAGGCCAGGCAGCATCTCTAGGAAGAGGTACAGTCAACGTTTCAGGCCGAGACCCTTCATCAGGATTGACTGAAGGGTCACGGCCTGAAACGTCGACTGTACCTCTTCCTAGAGATGCTGCCTGGCCTGCTGCGTTCACCAGCAACTTTGATGTGTCATGTGTGTATTTTTTCTCTCTCCTGTCTTTGGCATTTACCCATTCTTTGTAAATTCTATCCAGACTAATAGAACTTCCATCCAATTGATAGCCTTTGATTCTCATTAACATATTCAAATGACATTCACCTAAACGGTTTATCAGCTTGTTTTTGAGTTGATTCATTAAGCTAAAACCTCGCTCACAGTCCACACTAGACGCAAGAAAGGTTCCCCCAACGTCCATCAACTGTGCAAGGCCGCAAAACTGTTTATTTTGAAGTACAAGTGCCACCACTTGAGCAAAGTTTGAAATCAGTTCGGATTTAATTTTTTCTTGCATGGAAAATTTGAAATCATTAAACTGTCTAACTATTACAGTATTTTCAGCTGGAAAATCATGATATTTTAGACATAAGGCATTAATTTGTTCATCGCCAAATGTGAAGTCACAACCTGCAATTGTGGAGAAATCAAAGGCTGACCATTCTTGTACCTCAGCTTTGATCTCCTCTGGGTTTGATCGCTTTCGCCCTTGCTCATCTGCACTCAACCGTAACATGCGTAGCACTCCTGTAACGGGTAATGATGGGTTCTGTTGCCTGAGCTTTCGCACACCGTCCAAATGCAATTTACTTGCCAAATGATGCTTCAAAAAGTCAAGTTTCGAAATATCATCCCACTTCTTTCCACCAGCAAATTCTCCAGCAACTTTCGCATCGCGACAACACAAACAGATAACTCCAGTTTCCGAATCATACAGAAACATTTCTCGTAGCTCAATGTTCTTGACCTCATGAGCTTTCGGTGTAGCAGTTTCTACTATTTTGTTAAGCCATTCAACTTTAAGCAAATTTGCAGTTCTTTTGCGCTTCTGCCCTTCGCTTCTTTCGAATTCGACATGGTGAATCAATATTTTTTCAATAAGAACTTAGTAAGCTATCTTTGTAAACTTTACCATATGAACACTGTCTCCCAAACACGGCTGCCTCCATGATGCAGCTGTACAAACTGGAACAGGAAGGGTGAGGTGACGTGCATTGTGGTATTTGAAAAACTGACTAACTAGTTAACAGAAACAGTTAGCTAGAAGATTATTTTCAATAAGTATAATTATTAACTACTACATTATTTTAGGTAACTAACCTTTTGTGCACACATTAATTTCCTTTGTGCGCTGGTTGAAAAACGTGTATGTGTGCGCACACGCGCACAGCTTAGAGGGAACTATGACTACAGGTATACAATATGGTCCGGTGAACATGAGAATGCAATATACTACAGCTATACAATACGTTCCAGAAAACATGGGAATGCAATATACTGTAGGGATATAATATAGTCCAACAAACATATGAATGCAATATAATGTATGGATAGAATTCAGTCTGGTAAACATGGGAATACAATATACTGCAGGGATACAATGTGGCGAATGTGCTAATGCAATATACCGTAGTGATAGAATACTATCGAGAGGACACGGGATTGCAATATTCTGTAGGGATACTATACAGTCCAGAGGACATGGGTCACATTCTGCATGGAGGTCAGTCACCAGTGGAGTGCCTCAGGGAATTGTTCTGGGACCCTCACTCTTTGTGATTTTTATAAATGACTTGGATGAGGGAGTGGAGGGATGGGTTAGTAAGTTTGCTGATGATACAAAGGTTGGAGGTGTTGTGGATAGTGCGGAGGGCTGTCAGAGGTTATAGTGGGACATTGATAGGATGCAAAACTGGGCTGAGAAGTGACAGATTTCAACCCTGATAAGTGTGAAGTGGTTCATTTTCGTAGGTCAAATATGACAGCAGAATATAGTATTAATGGTAAGATTCTTGGTAGTTCGGAGGATCAGAGGGATCTTGGGGTCCGAGTCCATAGGACGCTCAAAGCAGCTGCGCAGGTTGACTCTGTGGTTAAGAAGGCGTATGGTGTATTGGCCTTCATCAATCATGGAATTGAATTTAGGAGCCGAGAGGTAATGTTGCAGCTATATAGGACCCTGGTCAGACCCCACTTGGAGTACTGTGCTCAGTTCTGGTCGCCTCACTGTAGGAAGGATGTGGAAGCCATAGAAAGGGTGCAGAGGAGATTTACAAGGATGTTGCCTGGATTGGGGAGCACGCCTTATGAGAATAAGTTCAGTGAACTTGGCCTTTTTCTCTTTGGAGCAACGGAGGTTGAGAGGTGACCTGATAGAGTTGTAAAAGATGATGAGAGACATTGATCGTGTGGATAGTCAGAGGCTTTTTCCCAGGCTGAAATGGTTGCCACAAGAGGACACAGGTTTAAGTTGCTGGGGAGTAGGTACAGAGGAGATGTGTAAGTTTTTTTACTCAGAGTGGTGAGTGCGCGGAATGAGCTGCCAGCAACGGCGGTGGAGGCGAATACGATAGGGTCTTTTAAGAGACTTTTGGATAGGTACATGGAGCTTAGAAAAATAGAGGACTGTAGGTAAGCCTAGTAATTTCTAAGGTAGGGACATGTTCGGCACAACTTTGTGGGCCGAAGGGCCTGTATTGTGCTGTAGGCTTGCTATGTTTCTATTTAATACGACAAACATGGAAATGTAATATTCCATAAGGATAAAATACGGTCCAGCAAACATGCAATTGTAATATAACGTAGGGATAAAATGCAGTCCAGCGAACAATATACTGTAAGGATATAATATGGTCCAGCGAAAATATGAATGCAATATGTACATATAGAATATAGTCCGGCGAACATGGATTGCATTATTTTTTAGGGATAAAATACGGTGTGAAAAACATGGGATTGCAATATCTGTAGGGATACAATACCATCCAGCAAACATGGGTGTGCAATATACCGTACCGATACAATAAGGTGAACTTTACAATGAAATATTCTGTTGCAAAACAATACGGCGAACACGTGAATGCACAACACTGTATGGATATACTATGCTCCAGCAAACATGGGAATGCAATATGCAGTAGGGATACAATAAGCTCCGGCTAACGTTGGAATGTAATTTACTACAGGGAGACAATACACTCTAATGAATATGGGAATGCAATATACTGTAGGAATACAATATGGACTGGGAAAATATTAATGCAATATTCTGTAGGGATGCAATGCCGTATGGGAAATGTGGGATTGCAATATACAATACAATCCGGCGAACTTGGGAATGCAATATACTGTAGGAATACAATACGATGAACATGGGAATGGAAGATACTGTAGGGAAAGAATACAGCAAACATGGGAAAGCAATACTGAATTGAATTGAATTGACTTTATTACCTCCATCCTTCACATACATGAGGAGTAAAAATCTTTACATTTCATCTCTGTCTAAATGTGTAATATGCAATTTATAGTAATTTGTAATAAATAGTATGTACAACAGGACAATCAATATAGCACAGAAATCCAATTGAATCAGCGTGAATTAATCAGTCTGAAGTCTGATGGCCTGGTGGAAGAAGCTGTCCTGGAGCCTGTTGGTCCTGGTTTTTATGCTGCGGTACCGTTTTCCTAATGATAGCAGCTGGAACAATTTGTGGTTGGAGTGACTCAGGTTCCTAATGATCCTTCGGCCCCTTCTTACACATCTGTCTCTGTAAATGTTCTGAACAGTAGAAAGTTCACATCTACAGATGCGCTGGGCTGTCCGCACCACTCTCTGCAGAGCCCTGCAATTAAGGGAAATACAGTTCCCATACCAGCCAGTCAGGATGCTCTCAATTGTGCCCCTGTAGAAAGTCCTTCAGGTCTGGGGACTCATGCCAAATTTCTTGAACTGACTAAGGCGAAAGAAGCACTGTTATGTTTTTTTCACCACGCAGCTGGTCTGTACAGACCACGTGAGATGTTTATGCTGAGGAACTTAAAGCAGTTTACCCTGTCAACCCCAGATCCATTGACCTCTATAGGGGTTAGCCAGTCTTCATTCCTCCTGTAATGCACAAAACAGCTCCTTTGTTTTTGCAACATTGAGCGAGAGGTTGTTTTCTTGACACTACTGCGTCAGGGTGATGACTTTTTCTCTATAGACCACTCGTTATTATTTGAGATTAGGCCAATCAATGTAAGACCATAAAATCATAAGATATAGGAGCAGAAGGAGGCCATTCAGCCCATCGAGTCTGCTCTGCCATTCAATCATGGGCTGATCCAATTCTTCCAGTCATCCCCACTCCCCTTCCTTCTCCCCATACCCCTTGATGCCCTGGCTAATCAAGAACCTATCTCTCTGCCTTAAATACACCCAATGACTTGGCCTCCACAGCCGCTCATGGCAACAAATTCCACAGATTTACCACCCTCTGACTAAAGTAATTTCTCCGCATCTCTGTTCTAAATGGTCATCCTTTAATCCTGAAGTCATGCCCTCTGACTGTTGCGTCATCTGTTGATTGGTTGTGTTGGTATATGAATTGTAGGGAGTCCAGTGTGGGTGGTAGCATGCTGCAGATGAAGTCCTTGACCAGCCTCTCATTTATAAGCATTTGCTTATTTTGAGGTGAGTGTGATAGGACAACAGTTGTTCACACATGTCACCTTGGTCTTTTTAGGTAGAGGGACAATGGTGGATGTTTTGAAGCAAGAGGGCACTCTACACTGGGAGAGGAAGAGACTAAAAATGTCTGTAAACATGCCCACCAGTTGTGCTGCGTACATCGAGAGTACCCGCCCTGGGATGCCGTCCAGTCCTGCAGCCTTGCGACTGTCCACCCACTGGAAACATCTGCGTACTTCAGCCTCAGAGATGACCGAGGTGCAGTTCTCCTCAAGGGCTCAGTGTTGGTGATATCAAACCGACTGTAAAAAAGATTTACCTCATCTGGGAGAGAGGCAGTGATGTTGGCAGCACCACTGTGCTTAGCTTTGAAGTCTGCGATGGTGTGCAGACCTTGCATAAGCTGCGTGTGTTGTCGGTGGAGAGTTGTGTCTGGATCTTGTCCCTGTATTGTCATTTCACTGCCTTCATGACTTTGCACAGATCGTAGCTGCATTTCTTGAGGCTCCTGCTGATTACTGGCAATGTCAGCTCTGTCTCGCGCGATAAGTGCTGCTCGCACAGAACTGTTGATCCAGGGTTTCTGGTTTGGGTAGACCCTGACCGATTTCTGGGGGACAATATCCTCGATGCACTTCCGGATGAAGCTCATGACTCCTTCCGTAAACCTGGAGACATCCTCATCATGGAAGACATTCCAGTCGACGCCATCAAAGCAGTCCTGTAGCATGGAACTCTTATACTATAGGGATAGAATAAAGTCTGGCAAACATAGGAATGCAATATACTGTAGGGATACAATACAATCTGGTAAACATGGGAATACAATATACTGTAAGGACACAATACAGTCTGCTGAACATGGGACTGTAATTGTTGTAGAGATGCAATACGGCTAACATGAGAATGCAATATACCGTAGGGATGGAATACAGTCCGGTGAACATGGGAATGCAATATTCTGTAAGGATACAATGCGCTTCAGCAAATATGGGAATGCAATATGCTGTGGTGATACCATATAGTCTGGTGAACATGGGAATGCAATGTACTGTAGGGGTATATTACAGCAGACATGGGAGTACAATATATTGTCGGACACAATACAGTCTGATGATCATGGAAATGCAATATTGTAGGGATAAAACACGGTGAACATGGGAATGCAATACACTGTAAGGATTCAACACGGTCCAGCGAATCTGAGAATGCAATATTCTGCAGAGATACAAAACAGTCCGGTGAACATGGGAATGCAATATACTATAGGGATGCAATTCCATCCAGTGAATATGAGAATACTGTAGGGATACAATACGGTTTGGCAAATATGGGACTGCAATATTCCATAGGGATACAGTATGATTTGGCGAACATGGAAATGCAATATTCTGTAGGGATACAATATGATCTGGCGAACATGGGAATGCAATATTCCATAGGGATACAATTCGGTCCAGCAAACAATGGAATGTATGTAGGAATAGAATAGAACTAACATGGGAATACATTATACTGTTGGATACCATACGGTCCGGCGATTATGGGAACGCAATAATGTAGGGATACAATAAGGACCAGGAAACATGGGATTGCAATATTGTGTAGTGATAAAATACGGTGAACATGAGAAAGCAAATTACTGCGAGGAGAGAATACGGTCTGGTGAATATGGGGATGCAATATACATTAGGGATTCAATATGGCAAATATAGGAATACAATATACTTTAGAGATAGAATACGGTCTGACAAACGTGGGACTGCAAAATGCTGTAGGGATACAATACGATGCAGCGAACATGGTAATGCAGTATTCTGTAGGGATATAATATGGTCACGCAAACATGGAAATGCCATACTGTAGGGATACAATAAGACAAACATGGGAATGCTATACACTCTAGGGATTCAATACCAGCGAGTCTAGGAATAGAATATTTTGTAGGGATACAATACAGTCTGGTGAACATGGGAATGCAATACACTGTACCGATAGAATAGATGAACATGAAAAATATAACATATTGTACGGATACATTAGGATCTAGTGAAGCTGGGAATGCAATATTCTGTAGGGATACAATACGATCCCGTAAATATGGGAATGCAATAATTTGTAGGGATACAATATGGTCCAGCGAACATGGGAGTGCAATATGTCTGTTAGGTTACAGCTGTAGAAACATGAATCTCAAGTGAACACAGGGGCGAGTCGTGGGGAGTGGTGACAAGTGATGACTGGTTCTGGATCAGTGGTTTGAGTTGGCGTTAATGGATCAGTCCACTCATTTCAGCAACACATATCAGTGGTATGCGTATAGAAGTAGAGCAGTCGGTGGGCTTGAGGGTAGTTCTTTGAGGCCTCACCAAAAGGCTGTTCATACATGGCACCGCGGATTTTGCAGAGTGAGAGCTGTGCTGCAGAGAGAGGAGCCTGTGCACATCTAGATAAGTATTTTAATGCTTATTATTCTGTCCTAGTAAACAAAGTTTTGTAGTTCTACATAGATAATTGGAGTCCACGTTGTTCTGTCTTACCAAGCCTGAATGAGAAGCTTTAGCAGTAATGTAACACCGTCAATACTGCTTGTCCTGCTCTTCCAGCAGACTGTACTGCTTTGATTCCAGCAGCCGCAGTCTTGTGTGTGCAGTGCACTAAAAAGACCCTTTTCCTTATGATTCTGGACTATACCCATCAGCAGGTGTATCAATGATTTGCAAATCACCTGCAATCAATCTACCCAGATGAAAAAAACAATGTAGAATGCTTACCCGAAGTGGGTGTGGAGTATGTTCAGAAAATAGGTGTTTGCTATTGCTCTTCATCTCCTTTAACTTCAGATGCTTAGGTCCAAACAGCAGGTGGTAACCACGTCCATCTCGCTCAACATGCTCAATAACATAACTCTCGTTACTCAGCATAATTAGGCCGCTGACAAGAAAACAAAATGACCGTTAGATGTGGTTTGAACATTGATAAGAATAATGCTTACGAGTCTAGTTCTGATATTGTGTTCCTACGAAGACGTCCAAGTTATAGGAAGCACCAAAAGGTCATATGACGGCTCAGTCAGCTCTCCATCACCTCAGTCCTGAGTTAAATACAGCACAGAAACAGCCCTTTGGCCTATCTAGTCCATGTCGAACCATTTAAACTGCCTCCTGCCATCGACCTGCACAGGGATCATAGCCCGCCACACCCCTATTGTCCGTGTACCTATCCAAACCTCTCTTAAACGTTGAAATTGAGCTCACGTGCACTGGCAGCTCACTCCATACTCTCACAACCCTCTGAGTGAACAAGTTTCCCCTCCTGTTCCCTTTAAACTTTTCGCCTTTCACCCTTAACCCATGACCTCCAGCTGTAGCCCAACCAAAAACAGTGGAAAAAACCTGCTTCCATTTATACCTCTCAAAAATTTACATCCTCTATCAAATCTCCTCTCAGTCTGCTACTTTCTAAGGAATAAAGTCCTAACCTGTTCAATCTTTCCATATACATAAATCAGGTCATCCAGACTTGGCAACATCCAAGTAAATCTTCTCTGTATTCTTTCAAGCTTATTTAGATCTTTCCAAAGTTTCAAACTTTGAACACATTGCTGGGCGGCATCTCCAGTGCCCCAAACGAGTCACTGGGTGGTGTGGTCCAGGCTGGAGCCTTTCACTGCAGCGGTGCCCAGGTCCTAGTGTGAAATACGACACACTGTTTGGACAATTTAAACACCGGCCCAGGTGTTGGGATTGGAGACGAGAGTTGATTTTGCTTGCTCTCCCATGATGTTCACTCCTCTCTCTCCATGGCACCGACTGCCCGCTAATCTGATGTACTGTTATTGATGCTTTGGGCCTACTCTTGGCAGCTCCAGGGCTTGGACCTAAGGACTCATTTTCATTCAGAATGTTCATGCTCACTGCTATTGTTTGCATGATTTGTGTTTTCCCCCCTTTCTCTGCCAATTGAGTATTGGTCTCTATCTTAATTTTTTTATTAGGTTCTTTCAGGTTTCTTGCTTTTTGGCTGCCTGAAAGCACACAAATCTCAAGGTTGTATAATTTATACATTCTTTGATAATAAATGCTTTGAAACTATAGACATTTTGAACCTGTGATGCCACTTTCAAAGAGTTATGGACCTGTATTCCCAAATCCCTTTGCTCTATCGCACTCTTTAGTGCCCTATCATTCACTGTGCAAGACCTACCCCGACTGGTCCTACCGAGGTGCAACATCTCACACTTCACTGCATTAAATTCCGTCAGCCATTTGTCAGCCCATTTTTCTAGCTGGTCCAGATCCCACTGCAAGCTCTGATAGTCTTTCTTGCTGTCCACTACATCCCCAGTCTTGGTGTCATCTTCAAACTTGCTGATCCAGTTAACCACATTGCCATCCAGATCGATATAGATGACAAACAACAACAGACCCAGCACCGATTCCTGTGGCACTCCACTAATCACAGGCCTCCAGTTAGAAAGGCAGCCATCTGCTACCACTCTCTGGCTTCTTTTACAAAGCCAACATCTAATCCAGCTAACTAACTCACCTTGAATGCCAGCGACTGAACCTTCTTGACCAAACTCCCATGTGGCACCTTGTCAAATGTCTTACTAAAGTCCATGTGGACAACATCCACTGCCTTGCCTTCAACTTCCCAGATAACTTTCTTGAAAAACTATAAGATCGGTTAGACTTGATCTACCACGTACAAAGCCATGCTGACTATCCTTAATCAGTCCATGTCTAACCAAATACTCATATATCCGGTCCCTTAGAATACCTTTCAATAACTTTCCCACTACTAATGTAAGGTTCACTGGCCTATAATTTTCCGGTTTATTTTCAGAGCCTTTCTTAAACAGCAGAAGAACATTGGCTATCCGGCAATCTGCCAACACCTCACCAGTCCCTAAGGATGATTTAAATATCTCTACTGGGGCCCCAGTGATTTCTGTACTTGCCTCCCACAGGGTCTGAGGGAACACCTTGCCAGGCCCCAGGGATATCCACTCCAATTTGCCTCAAAACAGCAAACACCTCCTCCTCTGTAATCTGCAGAGTCCATGAAGTTGATGCTGTTTTGCCTTTCTTCTATAGGCTCTGTGTCTGTCTCCTGAGTAAATACAGACCCAAAAAAAATCAAGATCTCCCCTATCTCTTTTGGCTCTGAATTGCCATTCTGATCTTCCATAGGACCAATTTTGTTCACTGCAATCCTTTTACTCTTAACAGGTATAGTTTAATTTCAGTACGATAAGCGTTTGAGGGTGGTGCAGACTTCATGAGGCAATAGAGTTTCAAAAGCAGGATAATACTTACCTGAGTCCTGAACATATATTTGCTGCAACTTGGGATCCAAGGAGTCCTCTTACCATCCCTTCATAGAAACAGTGAGTCTGGAGAGAAGACAGTGATGTTTGGGAAAAAAGAAAGTTAATGCCAATCTTTCTCACTTTGTTCATGCCAAACAAATGAAAAAGGACAAAAGGCATTGAGCTAAAATGTGAAATTTTCTGACTTTTTCAAGGAGCAGATCACATCTAAGGAGCCTGATTGAATTCTCTAGGCATGTGACAAAGCACAGTGATGATGAAAGCAGAGCAACTGATGAGTTGTATATGGGTTTTAGTACGGTGTTTGATAAGATTCCCCATGGAAGGCTTATTAAGAAAGTCAGGAGGCATGGGATCCAGTGAAGCTTGTGGAGGAACAGAGGGATCTTGGGCCCTATGTCCACAAATTCATCAAAGTTGCTGCAGAAGTTGGTAAAATTATTAAGGTATATTGTGTTTGACCTTTATTTGTCAAGGGACTGAGTTCAAGAGCTACGAGGTAATGTTGCAACTCCCATTCTTGGGAGTTTGGATTGTTGCAAACCTACCCCCTCCCTTTCCCTTCGTGCCTTGAAAAGAGGACCTCTGCTTTGCTTCGGGCTGTATCAAACTTCCAAACAGTATCTGCTCCATGCAGTGCACAGGGGTTCAGGGAGAGAGCTCATCAATATGCTGCCACTGATGTCCCTTTGTGGCGAATAAGTAACCAATGAAATTTCCTCTGAGAAGAAGCTACTGTTTTCTTCAGGACTTTAAACATTTAAAACAATGTAAATCAGTAGGCACAGGGGTTAGGAATTTCCTCACATTTGCTGGTCTTAACTATTTGATGTACTATCAAAGTAGCTTATAGTTTCAAAATTTGATCTCACAAAGGAATGCAACATTCAATGTTATCTTTATGTAATGTGTCATCTCACCAAAGTGCTGCTTTGTTCTGTCATCAGTGTTCCATTTGCACCATAATATGACACCTGAAGCCTTTCTGGTATCAGGAAGCTGCAAGAAACACAGGAGTTTTATGGAAGCAAGCTCTTCAGCTCTTCAGCTCTGTGGAGCACTTGAACCATTTCTCTTTGCTTAGGTTTTCTTCACTACAATAAAAGACAGTTAAGCCTGTCTCCACAAAATATTTCATATACTTAACAAAGAGGAAAATCTGCAGATGTAGGAAATTCAATCAACACACACAAAATATTGGAGGAACTCAGCAGCCAGGCAACATCTATGGAAAAGAGTACAATTGATATTTTGGGCTGAGACCCTTCATTTTCTTCTTCACAGATGATGCCTGGCTGGGTGAGTTTCTCCAGCATTTTGTGTGTGTTGTTCATATACTTAACAGGTATAAAAGCTACACCAGTATGGAGCTAATTTACCTAAATCAGACACAGCTAAAATCTGATTTTTATTCTTCTTTTTTCATTGTAGGTTTTCACAAAAATAAAGAATGTGAGGCATTTTATATATAAAAAAACCATAACAACTCATTTATCTTACTCCGGACACTGAACACAAAGCATGGTAAAGGTACTTTACATAATATGTCACCACGTCAGACCAGCCTCTTAAAGTGAACCCTAACTCAATCTCGCTGGTTGTGAATTATGTATGTTTCCACCAATTACATTACCACATTACCCTACACAGGGCCCTCCCAGAATTTACTAAAAACAGCATTGTGAGCCTTTCTGGAGCTTGGAGGAGCTGCCCAGCTCAGGTCCTGTGTTCTATGGTGGAGGAACAGCAGGTGCCTCTGGCTTATCCAGAGAGTGTTGACTCATGGTCATGTTGTGACAGCAGGGAATGGTAGCAGAATCCACCAAATCTTGGTGGGCCGGTTGAAGGAGGTCTACCGAAATATTCAGGTTTACCCTCTTATCTATGACAAAAGCCTTTTCTCTCCGTTCCAAAACACAGAACAAGCCATCATAAGAGGGCCTAAGGGGATGTTGGTGTGCATCATGGTGGATGAAAACAAATGATCTGGAGTCTAAGAACCCAAGAGTGTTGTATAAGAGCATCAGAAGCAGGAGCAGGAGTCGGCCATCTGGCCCATTGAGCCTGCTCCACCATTCAATAAGATCATGGCCGATTTGGCTGTGGACTCGCCTCCACCTACCTGCCTTTTCCCCATAACCTTTAATACTGAGATAGTCTCCACTGCTTCATTGGGTAGAGAATTCCACAGATTCACCACTCTCTGGGAAAAGCAGTTCCTCCTTATCTCTGTCCAAAATCTACTCCCCCGAATCTTAAAGCTATGTCCTCCAGTTCTAGTGGAAACAACTTTCCTGCCTCTATCTTATCTATCCCTTTCATAATTTTATATGATTCCAAAAGACCTCCTCTCATTCTTCTGAATTCCAGCAAGTACAGTCCCAGGAGATTCAATCTCTCCTCATAGTCTAACCCTGTCATCTCTGAAGTCAACCTGGTGAACATCCTCTGCACCGCCTCCAAAGCCAGTATTTCCTTCAAGTAAGGAGGATCTTAAATTCAATCCCTCTAGCAATGAAGGACAACATTCCATTTGCTTCTTGATAGCTTGCTGCACCTGCAAACCGACATTTGGTGATTCATGCACAAGCACTCCCAAGTCCCTCTGCACAGCAGCATGCAGCAGTTCTTCATTTAAATGGGGTGTTAGCTTTCATAAATAATCTGCTCTTCCATTTTCCTTCCAAAGTGGATGACCTCACATTTACTAACATTCTACACCATCTGCCAGACCCTTGCCTCACTTAACTCCAGGACGGATTCCTGTCACAGTATGTGGACAGGCCGACTAGGGAGAATGCCATGCGAGATCTAGTACTAGGTAATGATCTGGGTCAGGTCACAGATCTCTCAGTGGGTGAGCATCTGGGGGACAGTGACCACTGCTCCCTGGCCTTTAGCATTATCATGGAAAAGGATAGAATCAGAGAGGACAGGAAAAATTTTAATTGGGGAAGGGCAAATTATAAGGCTATAACGCTAGAACTTGCGGGTGTGAATTGGGATGATGTTTTTGCAGGGAAATGTACTATGAACATGTAGTTGATGCTTAGGGATCTCTTGCAGGATGTTAGGGATAAATTTGTCCCGATGAGGAAGATAAAGAATGGTAGGGTGAAGGAACCATGGAAGACAAGTGAGGTGGAAAATCTAGTCAGGTGGAAGAAGGCAGCATACATGAGGTTTAGGAAACAAGGATCAGATGGGTCTATTGAGGAATATAGGGAAGCAAGAAAGGAGCTTAGGAATGGGCTGAGAAGAGCAAGAAGGGGGCATGAGAAGGCCTTGGCGAGTAGGGTAAAGGAAAACCCCAAGGCATTCTTCAATTATGTGAAGAAAAAAAGGATGACAGGAGTGAAGGTAGGACCGATTAGAGATAAAGGTGGGAAGATGTGCCTGGAGGCTGTGGAGGTGAGCGAGGTCCTCAATGAATACTTCTCTTTGGTATTCACCAATGAGAGCGAACTTGATGATGGTGTGGACAATATGAGTGAGGTTGATGTTCTGGAGCATGTTGATATTAAGGGAGAGGAAGTGTTGGAGTTGATAAAATACATTAGGATGGATAAGTCCCCGGGGCCTGACGGAATATTCCCCAGGCTGCTCCACGAGGTGAGGGAAGAGATTGCTGAGCCTCTGGCGAGGATCCTTATGTCCTCGTTGTCCACGGGAAAGGTACCGGAGGATTGGAGTGGGGCGAATGTTGTCCCCTTGTTCAAAAAAGGTAGTAGGGATAGTCCGGGTAATTATAGACCAGTGAGCCTTACGTCTGTGGTGGGAAAGCTGTTGGAAAAGATTCTTAGAGACAGGATCTCTGGGCATTTAGAGAATCATGGTCTGATCAGGGACAGTCAGCATGGCTTTGTGAAGGGCAGATCGTGTCTAACAAGCCTGATAGAGTTCTTTGAGGAGGTGACCAGGCATATAGATGAGGGTAGTGCAGTGGATGTGATCTATATGGATTTTAGTAAGGCATTTGACAAGGTTCCACACGGTAGGCTTATTCAGAAAGTCAGAAGGCATGGGATCCAGGGGAGTTTGGCCAGGTGGATTCAAAATTGGCTTGCCTGCAGAAGGCAGAGGGTAGTGGTGGAGGGAGTACATTCAGATTGGAGGATTGTGACTAATGGTGTCCCACAAGGATCTGTTCTGGGACCTCTACTTTTTGTGATTTTTATTAACGACCTGGATGTGGGGGTAGAAGGGTAGGTTGGCAAGTTTGCAGACGACATAAAGGTTGGTGGTCTTGTAGATAGTGTAGAGGATTGTCGAAGATTGCAGAGAGACATTGATAGGATGCAGAAGTGGGCTGAGAAGTGGCAGATGGAGTTCAACCCGGAGAAGTCTGACGTGGTACACTTTGGAAGGACAAACTCCAAGGCAGAGTACAAAGTAAATGGCAGGATACTTGGTAGTGTGGAGGAGCAGAGGGATCTGGGGGTACATGTCCACAGATCCCTGAAAGTTGCCTCACAGGTGGATAGGGTAGTTAAGAAAGCTTATGGGGTGTTATCTTTCATAAGTCAAGGGATAGTGTTTAAGAGTCGCGATGTAATGATGCAGTTCTATAAAACTCTGGTTAGGCCATGCTTGGAATACTGTATCGAGTTCTGGTTGCCTCACTATAGGAAGGATGTGGAAGCATTGGAAAGGGTACAGAGGAGATTTACCAGGATGTTGCCTGGTTTAGAGAGTATGCATTATGAACAGAGATTAAGGGAGCTAGGGCTTTACTCTTTGGAGAGGAGGAGGATGAGAGGAGACATGATAGAGGTGTACAAGATAATAAGAGAAATAGATAGAGTAGATAGCCAGCGCCTCTTCCCCAGGGCACCACTGCTCAGTACAAGAGGACATGGCTTTAAGGTAAGGGGTGGGAAGTTCAAGGGGGATATTAGAGGAAGGTTTTTTACTCAGAGAGTGGTTGGTGTGTGGAATGCGCTGCCTGAGTCAGTGGTGGAGGCAGATACACTAGTGAAGTTTAAGAGACTACTGGACAGGTATATGGAGGAATTTAAGTTGGGGTTTATATGGGAGGCAGGGTTTGAGGGTCAGCACAACATTGTGGGCCAAAGGGCCTGTACTGTGCTGTACTGCTCTACGTTGTATGTTCTTAACCTATCTATATCTCTCAGCACTCTCCATATCCTCTGCACAATTTGCTTTTCCACCCAATTTAGTATCATCAGCAAACATAGATACACTACTCTCAGTCCTCTCTTCCAGATCGTTAATGTATAACGTGAACAGTTGCAGGCCCAGCACTGACCCCTGTGGCACACCGCTCACCACTGATCGCCAACTAGAGTAAGACCCATGTATCCCAACTCGCTGCTTTCTATCAGTTAACCAATCCTCTATCCATGCTAATACATCACCCCCAATTCTATGCATCTTTATCTTATGGAAAAGTCTTTTATGCAGCACCGTATCGAACGCCTTATGGAAATCCAAATAAATAATGTCCGTCTGTTTTTCTCTATCCTTTGTGTTCATTATATCCTCAAAGAACTCCCGTAAGTTTGTCAAACAGGACCTGCCTTTGCTGAATCCATGCTGCATCTGCCTGATGGATCCATTTCTTTCCAGGCGCCTTGAAATTTCTTCTTTCATGATAGCTTCAAGCATTTTCCCGATCTCAGATGTTAGTTACCTGCCTTTTGCCTACATCCCTTTTTGAACAGCGGTGTGACATTTGCCAAATTCCAATCCACCAGGACCTGCCTAGTGTCTAGAAAATGTTGGTAAATTATCACCAAAGCTTCTACTATAACTTCTACCATTTTTTTCAGTACGCTGGGATGCATTCCATCAGGACCGGGGACTTATCTATCTTCAGGCCCAAAAGTTTGATCAGCATTCCCTCTTCAGTGATAGCTATTGTGTCAAGGTCCTCGCCTCCCATTGCATCCATAACATCTCTCATTGGCATGTCAGGCATGTCGTACACCATGAAGATCGACACAAACTAGTCATTCAAGCCTCTGTCATTTCCTCATTACCCAATATCAATTCCCCCTTCTCATCCTCCAAGGGACCTACATTCACTTTAGCCACTTTTCAGATTTATATAATTATAAAAACATTTACTATCTGCTTTTATATATTATGCTAGTTTATTTTCATAATCTAGCTTCCCTTCCTTTATTGCTTGCTTAGTGGTTCTTTGTTGCTTTTTAAAGTTTTCCCAGTCTTCTAGTTTCCCACTACTCTTGGCGACTTTGTATGCACCACAAGGCAACGTGCTCCTCCTATCATTTTGGATCTCTCCCTCCCCCTCCCACTTTCAAATCTCTTACTAACTCTTCCTTCAGTTAGTCCTGACGAAGGGTCTTGGCCCGAAACGTCAACTGTACCTCTTCCTAGAGATGCTGCCTGGCCTGCTGCGTTCACCAGCAACTTCGATGTGCTATCTTAGATCTGGTCCTGTGCAATGAGACGGGTAGAATTAGTGATCTTGTATTTAGGGATCATCTTGGAAAGAGTGATCACAGTATGATTGAGTATGCCATGATGAGAGGTGGAAGTAAGTGCAAAGGAATTGAATTTACTGAGAAGGGTGGAGCTCATTTGGAGCTGTTCTGAGGCCCAGAAAAACTCACGGGAGATAATCAAGCCAACACTCATCCATCAGGGAAGCACTCAAGAGTAGCCTTTAAGAAGAGGTGAAAGCGCTTGCATAGGCCAATGGACTGCCAGCGATATACTGTGATGTGACCATAAGACCATAAGACATAGGAGCAGAATTAGGCCATCTGGCCCATCGAATCTGCTCTACCATTCAACCATGGATGATCCTTTATTTTTCTCCTTCTCAACCCCAGTTCCCGGCCTTCTCCCCCGAACCTTTGATGCCATGTCCAATCAAGAACTTATCAATCTCTGCCTTAAGAACACCCAACGACCTGGCCTCCACAGCTGCATGTGGGAACAAATTCCACAAGTTCACCACCCTTTGGTTAAAGAAATTTCTCCGCATCTCTGTTTTGAAAGGACTCCCCTCTATCCTGAGGCTGTGCCTACTTGTCCAAGACCCTCCCACCATGGGAAACATCTTTTCCACATCTACTCTGGCTCGGCATTTCAATATTTGAGACTTCAATGAGATCCCCCCTCATCCTTCTGAATTCCAGTGAGTACAGACCAGGGCCATTCAAACGTTCCTCGTATGATAACCCTTTCATTCCTGGAATCATCCTTGTGAACCTCCTCTTGACCCTCTCCACTGCCACCACATCTTTTCTAAGATGAGGGGCCCAAAAATGTTCACAATACTTAAGGTAAGGCCTCACCAGTGCCTCATAAAGCCTCAGCGTCACGTCCCTGCTCCTGTATTCTAGACCACTTGAAAAGAATGCTAACATGGCATTTGCCTTCCTCACCACTGACTCAATCAGCAAGTTAACCTTCAGGGACTCCCAAGTCCCTCTGCATCTCAGATTCCTGGATTTTCTCCCCAGTTAGAAAATAGTCTGCACATTTATATCTACTACCAAAGTGTATAACCATGTATTTTCCAACATTGTATTTCATTTGCCACTCTCTTTTCCACTTTCCTAATCTGTCTAAGTCCTTCTGCATCCTACCTGTTTCCACAACACTACCTGCCCCTCCACCAATCTTCGTGTCATCTGCAAACTTGGCAAAAAAGCCAACAATTCCATCATCTACCTCCCTCTGTAATTGGATCCTCAACTTCCTAACTGGAAGACCACAGTCTGTGCGAATTGGTGATAACATATCCTTTTCGCTGATGATCAACACTGGTACACCTCTGGGGTGTGTGCTTAGCCCACTGCTCTACTCTGTATACATATGACTGTGTGACTAGGCATAGCTCAAATACCATCTATAAATTTGCTAACGATACACCATGGCTGGTAGAATCTCAGGTGGTGACGAGAGGCATACAGGAGTGAGATATGCCAACTAGTGGAGTGGTGCTGCAGCAACAGCCTGGCTCTCAACATCAATAAGACGAAAGAGCTGATTGTGGACTTCAGGAAGGGTAAGAAGAAGGAACACATACCAATCATCATAGTGGGATCAGAAGTGGAGAGAGTGAGCAGGTTCAAGTTCCTGGGTGTCAAGATTTCTGAGGATCTAACCTGGTCCCAACACATAAAGAAGGCAAGACAGCGGCTATACTTTATTAGGAGTTTGAAGCGATTTGGCATGTCAACAAATACGCTCAAAAACTTCTATAGTTGTACCATGGAGAACATTCTGACAGGCTGCATCACTGTCTGGTATGGAGGGGCTACTGCACAGGACCGAAAGAAGCTGCAGAAAGTTGTAAATCTAGTCAGCTCAATCTTGGGCACTACCCTACAAAGTACCCAGGACATCTTTAGGAAGCGGTGTCTCAGAAAGGGAGCGCCCGTTATTAAAGACCTCCAACACCCAGGGAATGCACTTTTCTCTCTATTACCGTCAGGGAGGAGATGGAGAAACCTGAAGACACACACTCAGCCAATCAGGAACAGCTTCGTCCTCTCTGCCATCTGATTCCTAAATGGACATTGCAGCTTTGGACACTACCTCACTTTTTAATATACAGTACTTTTGTTTTTGCACATTTTTAAATAACCTGTTCAATATATGTAATTGATTGACTTGTTTATTTATTATGTTTTATTTAATGCATTATTTTTTCTCTCTCTGCTAAATTATGTATTGCATTGAACTGCTGCTGCTAAGTTAACAAATTTCACGTCACATGCCGGTGATAATAAACCTGATTCTGACTCATATACATCATAAAAAGAAATGGTCCCAACATTGACATCTGTGGAACACCACTAGCCACTGGCATCCAACCAGAAAACGATCCTTTTATTCCCACTCGCTGCCTCCTACCAATCAGCCAATGCTCTAACCATGTTAGTAGCTTTCCTGTAATACCATGGACTCTTAACTTGGTAAGGATGGTGAGATTGTAGGGGTGGGACTGAGTGAGAGTTGGTGTAGAGCCACATCACCCCCTCTGCCTACTTTTCTATCCCTCCGATGCAATGTGTAACCTTTGACATTCAGCTCCCAACTACAACCATCCTTCAGCCAGGATTCAGTGATGGCCACAACATCATACCTGGCATCCTGTAATATTGCAACAAGGTTATTTCTTATATAACGCTCATTTAGATACAACACCTCGAGTACCACATTTGCTGTCCTTTCTGACTCCGCATCCCTAATGATTTGATACTCAGCCTGTTGGTTGCAACTAAGTCCCATCACCTGTCTGCCCTTCCTGACAGTCTGACTGCACGCTATCTTTACCTTTTTACCATCTGTCCTTTCCTGAGTGCCTTCATTCCAGTTCCCACTCCCCAGCCAAATTAGTTTAAACCCTCCCCAACAGCCCTAACACACCTGCCTGTGAGAATATTAGTCCACCCTCGGGTTCAGGTGCAACCCATCACTCTTGTACAGATCATACCTCCCCCAGAAGAGATCCCAATGATCCAAGAACCTGAAGCCCTGCCTCCTGCACCAGCTTCTCAGCCACGCATCTGTCTGCCAAATCATTCTGTTTCTACCCTCACTGGCGCATGGCACAGGCAGCAATCCAGAAATTACTACCCAGGAGGTCCTGCTTCTCAGCTTTCTACCTAGCTCTCTAAATTCTCTTTTCAGGACCTCATTGCTTTCCTTCCTATGCCATTGGTACCAATATGTACCAAGACATCTGGCTCTCCCCCTCCCTCTCCAAAATGTGTACGCGACCTGAGACAGCCCTGACCCTGGCACCTAGAAGCCAACATACCATCTGGATGTCCCGTTCACGTCCACAGAATCTCCTGTCTGTTACCCTCATTATGGAGTTCCCTATCACTACCGCTCCCTTCTTCTCTGTTTCCCTTCTGCACCTCAGACCCATGCTCAGTGCCTGTAACCTAGTCCCGGGAGGTCATCCCCCACAAAGGTTTCCAAAGTGGTATACTTGTTTTTGAGAGGAATGGCCATAGGGTGCTCTACTCTAACTGCCTGTTTCCATTCTCCTGACAGTCACCCAGCTACTCGCCTCCTGCAACTTCACAGTGACTACGTCCCTGTAACTCTGATCAATTATATCCTCGCTCTCTTGTACAAGTTGCTGCTCCAGATCCCTAACAGTCTTTAAGGAGCTGCAGCCGGATGCATTTCATGGAGATGTAGTTCCCCAGCAGACTCTGGGTCTCCCAAGACTCCAATATCTGGCATGAAGGACACACAACAGCCATTTAAATGGTATAGTAAGGGAATAAAAAAAGATAAAACGGAAACCTTAACAGACGCTTCTTCTGAGCCAAAGCCTCTTTTGAGCCAAAGCCTGTCACTTCTACTCGCATCACTGGTCTACTCCCGAAAATGGCCAGTCCGCTTATCCCGTCTGTTATTTAGTTCGTAGAGCTCTATTGACCTTGCTGATAGGCCCTGTACAATGGACAAATGCCTTTGAGGCTCCTTTTTTAAATAACCACTGTCAATCTGTGAGAAATATCTCTTCGTAGAGCCCTGTTGATGCTGCTGATAGGCCCCGCACCTAATGCTGAGATTCTGGGCCATCACAGCTCAGCAGTCTGATACAAATTGGGGACTGCGGTCAGATGGGGTGCCAAAGCAAGCAATCCAGGTGCTGATGAACACCTGAGCCACGCCTATGGCCATCGTCAATACTAGAGGGGCGACCTCTGGCCATCTGGTGCTATGGTCCACCATGGTAAGGAGGTGCGTGAAACTGAAGGAGTGGGGAAAGAGGATCAAGAAGGTCCTCACTGACACGGTCAAACTGTCATTCAGGGACCTCAAAAGGTGCCGACAGCATTTAAACATGGCGGTTAATTTTGCCTGTTGGAATTCCACACAGGCTGCAGTCCAATCGCTCATCTATTATTATGTCTCTCCTTGGGCAATGGAATTATACAGTCTGGAAAAAAACCCTTTGGCTTCACTCATCCATGCTGATGAAGGTGTCTACCTGAGCTAGTCCCACATCTCATTAAATCTTTCCTATCCATGACTTTTGATGTTGTCAATATACCTACCTTTACCACTTCCTCTGGCACCTCTTACCATATACCCTTCACAACCTAGTGAATGTGAAGAACTTGCCCCTCAGGTTCACTTTAAATCCATTCTCACCTTAAGCCTCTAGTTTTAGACTCCCCTACCTTGGCCATCCATGCTATCTTTGCCTCTCATGATTTTAGAACCATCTATAGGGTTGCCCCGTAGCCTCCTTCACTCCAGGGAAAAAGTCCCAGCATATCCTATTGAGTCCATTCTTTCCTGGCTAGTTTCTTGTGCCTGATACATTCATAGAATATTTTGGGATTGTCCTTAATGTTACTTGTGAAGAATATTTCATGGCCCAATTGTGTTCTTCTAATTTCTTGCCTAAATTCTCTTACATACTCAGTATTCCTCCAGGAAAAAAGGTACTCCTTCAGATACTCTAATAACTCTCGATCCAAGTTGCATGTGTATTCATATGTTTGCTGATCAAATCTTCAACACCCTTTGTCACGCAAGGTTCCCTAATCATGCCTGTTTCCTTTCACCCTCATCATAACTTGATGGCTCTGAACTCACACTCACTTTGTCAGCTGTTGTTTTAGCCCCATCCTCTGCCACCAGTTTATTGTGTCCAGGTTCTCTCTTATGTTATTGAAATCAATCTTCACCCAATTCAAGATCCCAACCTTATGACTACTGTTCCCCAGCAGATACTTCCCACACTACTTGCCCAGTTTCAATTCTTAACCTAAGGTTGGTTATGGCCCATCTCTAGTCGACATATTTAAATGTGCTTCACCTCAGCCCCTTGTCCCAAGGCAATCCAAGTCAATACTGCGGAAGTTAAACTCTCCCATGACAATAACTCTATTGCTCTTATCTCTTTCTGCAGTAATCTTACTTATCTGTTCCTCTATTTTCCACTTACAATGGAATCAAAATCAGAATCAGAACCAAGTTTGTCATGAAATTTGTTAACTTAGCAGCAGCAGTTCAATGCAATACATAATATAGAAGAGAAGAAATAATAATAAATAAATCAATTACAGTACAGTATATTTATATTGAATAGTTTAAAAATCGTGCAGAAAACCAGAAATATATATTTTAAAAGTGAGGTAGTGTTCAAGGGTTCAATGTCCGTTTAGGAATCAGATGGCAGAGGGGAAGAAGCTGTTCCTGAATCACTGAGTGTGTGCCTTCAGGCTTCTGTATCTCCTACCTGATGTGAGAAAAGGGCATGGCCTGGGTGATGGAGGTCCTTAATAATGGACGCTGCTTTTCTGAGACACCGCTCCTTAAAGATGTCCTGGGTACTTTGTAGGCTAGTACCCAAGACGGAGCTGACTAAATTTACAACCCTCTGCAGCTTCTTTCAGTCCTGTGCAGTAGCACCCCACCTCCCCCCCCCCCACCCCCATACCAGACAGTGATGCAGCCTGTCAGAATGCTCTCCACGGTACATTTATAGAAGTTTTTGAGTGTTTCTGTTGAAACATAGAAAATAGAAACGCAGAAAACCTACAGAACAATACAGGCCCTTCGGCCCACAAAGATGTGCCAACCATGTCCTTACCTTAGAAATTACCTAGGGTTAGCCATAGCCCTCTATTTTTCTGAGCTCCATATACCTATCCAGGAGTCTCTTAAAAGACCCTATCGCATCCACCTCCACCACTGTAGCTGGCAGCCCATTCCATGCACTCACAACTCTCTGTGTAAAAAACTTACCCCTGATATCTCCTCTGTACCAACTTCCAAGAACCTTAAAACTGTGCCCTCTCGTACTAGTCATTTTAGCCCTGGGAAAAAGCTTCTGGCTATTCACACAATCAATGCCTCTCATTATCTTGTACACCTCTGTCAGGTCATCTCTCATCCTCTGTCGCTCCAAGGAGAAAAGGCCGAGTTCACTCAACCTATTCTCATAGGCATGCTCCCCAATCCAGGCAACATCCTTGTAAATCTCCTCTGCACCCTTTCTATGGTTTCCACATCCTTCCTGTAGTGAGGCAACCAGAACTGAGCACAGTACTCCAAGTGGGGTCTGACCAGGGTCCTATATAGCTGCAACATTACCTCTCGGCTCTTAAAATCAATCCTACGATTGATGAAGACCAATGTCTTCTTAACCACAGAGTCAACCTGCACACCAGCTCTGAGTGTCCTATGGACTTGGACCCCAAGAACCCTCTGATCCTCTACACTGCCAAGAGTCTTACCATTAATACTATATTGTTACAGAGAAGGCTCAGATCCCGCAGAGATGGGCTGAACACTTTGAAGCCGTCCTCAACCGACCGTCATCTATTAACAATGAGGCCATAGACAAGATTCCCCAGGTCGACATCAACAGCGCCATGGATGACCCACCGGTAGTAGCCGAAGTCATGAAAGCTGTCAGCCAGCTATCCAGTAGCAAAGCCCCAGGAGCAGACGCCATTCCTGCAGAGATCTACAAAGCCACTGGTCCTGTACTTATAGAGAAGCTCACTGAGTTGCTCCAGTCTTTTTGGAAGCAAGGATCCATTCCTCAGAAACTTAAAGATGCATCCATCATACTCCTCTACAAGAGGAAGGGCAATCAACAAGTTTGCAACAATCACCGAGGAATCTCGCTGCTCTCCATCGCAGGAAAAACCCTTGCAAGAGTCCTGCTAAATCATCTGGTTACTCATCTGGAACTGGGCCTGCTGCCAGAGTCACAGTATGGTTTTTGCAAAAGTCGTGGGACTATTGACATGATTTTTTTCCATGTGCCAACTTCAGGAGGAGTGTCAGGAGCTGTCTGCCGACAAGGCCTGTGGAGGATCTTGTCACAATTCGGCTGCCCCGCTAAGTTCATTCAGATGGTACACCAGTTCCATGATGGGATGATGGCCAGAGTGCTGGACGGCGGAGAATCCTCTGCGGCGTTCCCAGTCACCAGTGGTGTCAAACGGGGCTGTGTGCTCGCACCCACACTGTTCAGCATTGTGTTTACTGCCATGCTGAATGATGCCTTCCAGGACAGTGATGCTGGAATCAACCTCAAGTACAGAGTGGATGGGAAGCTCTTCAACCTGAGGAGACGTCAAGCTATTACCAAAGTGAAGGAGACTGTTCTGACAGACTTCCTCTTTGCCGATGACTGCGCCCTGTATGCTGGCTCGGAGCCAGAGATACAAGTCAATATGGACAAATTCTCCACAGCCTGTGACAACTTTGGACTTACCATCAACATCAAAAAGACCGAAGTCATGCACCAGCCTGCCCCTCATGCACCGTACACAGAACCCAAAATCACAATCAAAGGACAGAAACTACAGGCAGTGGACCAGTTTACTTACCTTGGCAACACCCTCTCCTGAGCAGTGACTATTGATACAGAAGTTAACTGCAGAATAGCAAAGGCAAGTTCTGCTTTCAGTAGACTGCGCTCCACTGTATGGAAACGTCGAGGGATCAGTCCAGCAACAAAACTGAAGGTCTGCAGAGCCGTGGTACTCACTACCCTCCTGTATGCCTGTGAAACGTGGACTGTGCATCACAGGCATGCAAGGCAGCTCAACCATTTCCACATGACTTGTCTTTGCAGAATATTAGGCATCAGATAGCAAGACGAACACCTTTCTTCTTCTTAATTTTGACTCATACGAGCTGTTGGGTCATTCCTCTTCCAGGACATCTCTAATCAATAGTTCAACCTTCCTTCCTTTTCATCCCATCACAAATGGAATCAAAATTTTCTTTCCTAAAGTTTCTAACTAAAATTCTGCCAGTGATTATCCAGCAGCTATGGTGAAAATCCTAACTATTTTACTTCTATTAATATTTTCAGTTGTTCTTTGAAATCCAAATAATCCTTCATATCAAATTTCCTGATTAATATAAAACTTTAGTCAGAACTGCAAAATATTAAAAAGACTAAAATTTCTGACCCCTTTCCCTTATGTGATCAAGAACGGAGTAGTAGTTCAATCATTAAAGACCCTCAAGACATGCCCTATTCACAGGGGAAGGGTACAGGAGCCTGAAGATCCCCACTCACAATTTAGAAACATTTCTTCTCCTTCACCATTAGATTTCTGAACAGTTCATGAATACGTGAACACCTATCTTATTATTTGTCTTTTGCACTATTTACTTATTTGTGTGACTTATGATAATTTTTATATCTTACAATGTATTGCTGCTGAGAAACAACACATTTCACAACACATTTCAGTGATAATAAACCCGATTCTGATTAGTAAAATTAAATTATCAGGCAAGAGGCAACTCTACAAACAACTTGTCTCAGACTTATGTGTAGCTTCAGTCACAGCTTTCTGCAATCTGGCTCCGACCAGCTGAGTACTACCACTGATGCCCAACCCCTTACTGTGTATTGCTCCTCATATCTATTAAGCAGTTACCTTTTACCCAATAGAGGCCAGGATCCCAATTTACTTACTGATTTCTTCTAAGGTCCAGAGTTAAATGCTGTTCTTCTATTTCCATCCATATTTCAACTTCATCGGTATAATTGTTCTGCTTGTAAAAAGAGAGCTTTTAATCAGAATTCTGAGAGAAGAAAATTCTGATTACATTTGAGCAAAGAAACACCACAGGACAAATATATTCTATTATCCCTCCATGACGCTAATGCAGAACATATTGTTCTTCCCTTTATCATTCTACAGAGACTTAAACATGTAATCCCTGCAATCATCGGTTCTTGCTCGCATTTAAGAGTAAGATGATAGATCAGCAGAGCAGACATTTAGACCATACAACATAGGAGCAGAATTAGGCCATTCAGTCCATCAAGCCTGCTCCACGATTCCATCATGGCTGATCCCGGATTCCACTCAATCCCATACACCTGCCTTATCGCCACATCCTTCGATGCCCTAACCGATCAGGAAACGATCAACTTCTGCCTTAAATATACACATGGACTGGGCCGTCGCCGCAGTCTGTGGCAGAACATTCCATGGTCTCTGGCTAAAAAAAAATTCCTCCTTACCTCTGTTCTAAAGGGTTGCTTCTCAGTTTTGAGGCTGTGCCCTCTAGTTCTGGATACCCCCAGCACAGTAAACATCCTCTCCACATCCACCCTATCTAGTGCTTTCACAATTTGGTAGGTTTCAATGAGATCCGCTCCCCCCCCCAACACTCTCCTAAAATCTAGTGAGTACAGGCCCAAAGCTGCCAAACGTCCCTCATACGTTCACACCTTCATTCCCGGAATCATCCTTGTGAACCTCCTCTGCACTCTCTCCAATGACAACACATCCTTTCTGAGATATGGGGCCCAAAACTGTTGACAATACTCTAAGTACGGTACTTCTGGTATGGCGTAGATACAGCCAGCAGCATAATCAGTAAGGGCTCCCAGATGGTCTTATTTCCTCCTAAATAAGAAACGGTTATTTAAATAGAAAAGTGGGTCTTGTAGCATGAAAGGGGGAAACAAAAGAAAGACAAGGGGAAAACCACAACAAAACCCGACGACAAGCAATAAAATACCGATTAACGGTGAGGACACTGACGTCGGCGCTAGCAACCAAGCTGAACATGAGGATATGGAGGCTGTTCATGCAAACATCATGGCCGAAATACAGGCGCTTCGTTCGGACATGAAAATAGAACTGAGTGATACCTTGGGTTTTCTAAAGAAGGAACTGGTGGATTTCAGAGAAGAAATTAACCAGAAGTTGAATGCTATTGTTGGTGATTTAAAAGAAATAACGGGCAGAGTGACAGAAAAAGTGTGACAAAAGTGGAGGAATGGAAGGCCGAGGTCGGGGAGGTTCTTTCCCGCACACTGGAACCTCAGGAGATCATTCAAGCTCGACTAACGAACCTGGAGACGTGCTCACGCAGGAATAACATACGTATCCATGGAATTTCCATGGAGGTGGAAGGAGACAACATTCAGGAATTCCTGGAAAAATTTATTAAAACAGAGTTGTCCCTTCCCAGTGTCACCCTCGGCATACAACACTGCCATTGATCTTTTGCACCCAAACCACCACAAGGTTCCAACCCAAGGTCCGTGGTCATTTACTTTCAGGAGTATAAAATTTAAAAAATTAAAGAGTTGGTGCTTCGCTCTGCTTGGAAAAAATGAGAGATTTATTACGATGGGAAAAGAGTATTTTTTGATCAAGACTACCTGACCGAAATATTTATGAAAAGAAAGGCTTACTCCACCAACAGAAGGACGCTTAAAGAAAAGGGGCTCCGGTTCCAGACTCTATCCAGCCAAACTTCGAGTGTTTTTTGGCACTGGACAAGTCATCTACAGTAATGCATCGGAAGCGACAGAAGACCTGAAGAACAGGGGATTTTCCCCGGACTGTCCCGGAATCGTGGCCCCCGCAGAAGGCACGGCCACGGTGAAACTGAGGCGGCTTTCCTGAGAGACAGTGGATGCAAAATCCCGTCGGGACCGAGAAATACGTCTGAAGCACATCCAGGACAAGCTAAAGGAATTTCGATGCAACAAAGATACTGCATGAGAGCTCTCAAAAGTATAGTGATAAAATATCCTTCAGCTAGGTCGGTAAAATCATATGTACCCTAACACCAAGCTATAATTGACTTTGTATTAAGAACTTAAAATAGAACATAAACGATTTTTCCTCTGTAAGCTCTCATTACTATAACTGACCACAAACCTGGGAGCTGATGTTTGATTTTGTTCTTTTTTGTGCACTGTCCTGACTTCAATTATTCAGCGGCATCAACCTGCACTAGGAGGGGCCCCTTCGGGTTTAAGGGCTTCCCCCCGACTTAGAAGTTTAGTTCAAACTTCAAAGATGGAAGTCACAGATGTTATATGTGTTGTTTATATGTTAAACGTTAGCTTGTTGTACAGACAGAAGTTCATTTGTTTAGGTCATCTAGGGATATCTAACTATTTATATAAACCCTTTTTTATTGGTGTGGAATGCCGTATCAATACAGAGTAATCACCCTTAATGTGAATGGGTTACAGAACCCAATCAAAAGGAGTAAGGCTATAGCTAAAATGAAGAGAGAAAAGCAAGATATAATTTTTTGACAATACTCTAAGTACGGCCTGACTAGTGTCTTACAAAGGCTCAGCATTATCTCTTTGCTTTTATATTCTATTCCCCTTGAAATAAATGCCAACATTGCATTTGCCTTCTTTACCACGGACTCAACCAGTAAATTAACCTTCTGGGAGTCTTGCACAAGGACTCCTAAGTCCCTCTGCACCTGTAATGTTTGAACCTTCTCCCCATTTGGATAATAGTCTGCACTATCCTTCCTTTTACCAAAATGCATTAACATATATTTACCAAGCCATTCTTCCAACTTGTCCAAGTCCTGCTGCAATCTCATTGTTTCCTCAGCACTACCTACCCGTCCACCTATCTTCATAACATATGCAAACTCTGCCACAAAGCTATCAAATCCATTATCTAAATCATTGACAAACAATATGAAAAGCAGCAGTCCGAATACTGACCCCTGAGGAACACCACTGCAGCCTACCAGAAAAGGCCCCTTTTATTCCCATTCGTTGCCTCCCCCCTGTCAGTCATTCCACTATCCATTACAGTAACTTTCCTGTAACACCATAGTATTTTATCTTGTTAAGCAGTCTCATTTGGCACCCTATCAAACACCTTCTGAAATCCAAGTAAACGGCATCCACTGCCTCTCCTTTGTCTACCCTGCTTGTGACTTCCTCAAGGAACTCTAATAGATTTGTCAGGCAAGACTTCCTTTTATAGAAACGATGCTGACTTTAACATATACTACCATTAATCTCCAAGTACCTTGAAACCTCATCCTTAATAATAGACTCCAACACTTTCCCAACCACTGAGGTTAGGCTAACTGGCCTATAATTTTCCTTATTTTGCTTTCCTCCCTTCTTAAAGAGTGGAGTGACATTTGCAAACTTCCAGTCCTCCGAGACCATGCCAGAATCAAGTGATTCTTGAAAGATTACAACCAATACATCCATTATCTCTCCTCACCTCCCTTTTATTTTTTCTATAACTGAAAAAACTTCCGGTATCCTGTTTTATATTATTGGCTATTCTGCCCTCATAACATTTAGTGACTTATTTCATACATCTGATCTGCTCTAGTGGGAAGAAGGAGAATGTGCCATCTGTTCAAAAGTTCAAAATAATGCTTTATTATCAGAGTACATATACAGTAGGCTACCACATACAACTCTGAAATCCATTATTCTGTGGGCATACTCAGCAAAACTATAGAATAGTAACTAAAAAAGGGTAAATGAAAGATCCACCAGAAGACAACAAACTGCAAATGCAAAAAAAGTAACAATAAATAACAAGAACATGAAATAACAAGATAATGAGTCCTTAAAATGAAATGATTGATTGTGGGGCAAGTGAATGTAGTCAAGAGCCTGAACCTGGTGGTGGAGTTCTGAGACTCTTTACCTTCTACTTCATGGCAGCACGAGGAAAAGCACGGCCTGGGTGGTGATGTTCTTTGATAACAGATGCTGCTTTCCTATGACAGTGTTTCATGCAGGTGTACTCAACGGTTGGGAGGGCTTTACCTGTGAGGTACTGGACCTATTCTGTGGCTTACTAACGAAGTTAAAGATGGCATTAAAACAAAATAAGATCCAGGACCTCGGGACTCACTACCACCTGGTTCATGAACGGTTATTACCTCTCAATTGTCAGACTTTTGAACCAGAAGGGATAACTTCACTTTCCCCATCACACAATTAATGGACTAATTTTCAAGGATTCTTCATGTCATGTTCTCGACATTTATTGCTTATTTACTAATTTATTTATTTTTTAATTTATTTTTGTATTTGCAGTTTGTTGTCTTCTGCATTCTGACGGAATGCCCAAGTTGGCAATTTCCATTGATTCTGTCATGGTTATCATTCTATAGGTTTATTGAGTATGCCCACAAGAAAATGGATCTCAGTAACACTCACAACATGCTGGAGGAACTCAGCAGGTCGGGCAGCATCCGTGGAAACGATCAGTCGACGTTTCGGGCCGGAATCCTTCGTCAGGACTGTAGAGGGAAGGGGCAGAGGCCCTATAAAGAAGGTGGGGGGAGGGTGGGAAGGAGAAGGCTGGTAGGTTCCAGGTGAAAAACCAGTAAGGGGAAAGATAAAGGGGTGGGGGAGGGGAAGGGAAGCAGGGAGGGGATAGGCAGGAAAGGTGAAAAAAGAATAGGGGAAAACACAATGGGTAGCAGAAGGAGGTGGGACCATGAGGGAGGTGATAGGCAGCTGGGGGAGGGGGCAGAGTGAAATAGGGATAGAGGAAGGGAGGGGGAGGGAATTACCGGAAGTTAGAGAAATCTATGTTCATCCCAAGGGGCTGGAGACTACTTAGAGGGTATGTGAGGTGTTGCTCCTCCGACCTGAGTTTAGCCTCGCCATGGCAGTAGAGGAGGCCATGTATGGACATATCTGAATGGGAATGGGAAGCAGAGTTGAAGTGGGTGGCTACTGGGAGATCCTGTCTGTTGTGGCAGATGGAGTGGAGGTGCTCAGGGAAGTGGTCCCCCAATCTGCGTCGGGTTTCACCGATGTAGAGGAGGCCGCACCAGGAGCACCGGATGCAATAGATGACCCCAACAGACTCACAAGTGAAGTGTTGCCTCACCTAGAAGGACTGTTTGGGGCTCTGAATGGTGGCAAGAGAGGAGGTGTAGGGACAGGTGTAGCACTTGCACTTACAGGAAAAGTGCCGGGTGGGAGATCTGTGAGGAGGGACGTGTGGATCAGGGAGGCGCAGAGGGACCGATCCCTGCGGAAAGCAGAGAGGGGTGGAGAGGGAAAGATGTGCTTAGTAGTGGGGTCCTGTTGAAGGTGACGGAAGTTGCGGAGGATAATGTGCTGGATCCGGAGGCAGGTGGGCTGGTAGGTGAGGACAAGGGGAACTCTGTCCCTGTTGTGGTGGTGGGAGGCTGGGGTGAGGGCTGAAGTGCGGGAAATGGAGGAGATGCGGGTGAGGACATCATTGATGACAGCAGAAGGGAAACCATGATCTTTAAAGAAAGAGGACATTTGAGATGTCCTGGAACGGAAAGCCTCATCCTGGGAGCAGATGCGGCGGAGACAGAGGAACTGGGAATAGGGAATGGCATTTTTGCATGTGGCGGGGTGGGAAGAGGTATAGTTGAGGTAGTTATGAGAGTCAGTGGGCTTGTAGAAGATGTCAGTGGATGGTCTGTCTCCAGACATGGAGACCGACAGATCAAGAAAGGGGACAGAAGTGTCCAAGATAGACCAAGTGAATTTGAGGGCTGGGTGGAAGTTTGAAGTAAAGTCGATGAAATTGACGAGCTCAGCATGGGTATAGGATGCCACCTCCGCAACTCCCTTATCCACACCTCCCTCCCCACGGATCTCCCGCCCAGCACTTATCCCTGTAAGCGTAAGTGCTACACCTGTCTCTACATCTCCCCTCTTGCCACCATTCAGGGCCCCAAACAGTCCTTCCAGGTGAGGCAACACTTCACTTGTGAGTCTGTTCGAGTCATCTATTGCATCCGGTGCGGCCTCCTCTACATCGGTGAATCCCGACGCAGATTGGGGGACCACTTCATCGAGTACCTCCGCTCCATCCGCCACAACATACAGGAGGTACTCGAGGAAGCCATGTCTGTTGTGGCAGACGGAGATGAGTTATTAACTTCAAACTTTCTGCATTATCACTCAAAGAGTTGAACTGCACATGCATGTAATGAGAGCTGTATAACTCATCTCCTTCTACCTTAGGCTACGAACTTAGCAGTCACCCCTGCTTGTGGACCACTTTCTGGAGGTCCAAGACGCCGACTTCTACAAAGAAGGGATCCGTATGCTCCATGACCGCTGGACTAAGTGTGTAAATGTAGGAGGGGACTATGTTGAAAAATAAATGTGCTACGTTTTCTAAAATTGACTCCTTCTACCTCAGGCCATGAATTTATCAATCACCCTTGTTTTTTTACATTTCTTTACTGAAGACACTGCACTGCACAGTAGCACCTGAATAAACCCTCGCCTAATAACGGGACAATTGACAATGACAATTAACCTACCAACTGGTATGTCTTTGGACTGTGGGAAGAAACCCACGACACTACTGTGCAAGAGTATAAGAGTAGAGGCATAATCATTGATTCTGGGAACAGACCCTTTGGTCTAGTGAGTTTAAACCAAACATCAGGCACCCATTTACCCTGATTCCACATTACTTCCATTTTTATTCTTCCCACTTTCCCATCAAGATTTTGAGTGTATTTCTATGTTACATTGACTGTTCTATTTATTATAAATTATTATAGTCATAGTCATACTTTATTGATCCCAGGGGAAATTGGTTTTCATTACAGTTGCAGCATAAATAATAAATAGTAATAGAACCATAAATAGCTAAATAGAAGTATGTAAATTATGCCAGTAAATTATGAAATAAGTCCAGGACCAGCCTATTGGCTCAGGGTGTCTGACCCTCCAAGGGAGGAGTTGTAAAGTTTGATGGCCACAGACAGGAATGACATCCTATGACGCTCTGTGCTGCATCTCGGTGGAATGAGTCTCTGGATGAAAGTACTCCTGTGCCCACCCAGTACATTATGTAGTGGATGGGAGACATTGTCCAAGATGGCATGCAACTTGGACAGCATCCTCTTTTCAGACACCACAATGAGAGAGTCCAGTTCCATCCCCACAACATCACTGGCCTTACGAATGAGTTTGTTGATTCTGCTGGTGTCTGCTACCCTCAGCCTGCTGCCCCAGCACACAACAGCAAACATGATAGCACTGGCCACCACAGACTCGTAGAACATCCTCAGCATCGTCTGGCAGATGTTAAAGGACCTCAGTCTCCTCAGGAAATAGAGACGACTCTGTCCCTTCTTGTAGACAGCCTCAGTGTTCTTTGACCAGTCCAGTTTATTGTCAATTCGTATCCCCAGGTATTTGTAATCATTCACCATGTCCACACTGATCCCCTGGATGGAAACAGAGGTCACCGGTACCTTAGCTCTCCTCAGGTCTACCACCAGCTCCTTAGTCTTTTTCACATTAAGCTGCAGATAATTCTGCTCACACCATGTGACAAAGTTTCCTACCGTAGCCCTGTACTCAGCTTCATCTCTCTTGCTGATGCATCCAACTATGGCAGAGTCATCCGAAAACTTCTGAAGATGACAAGACTCTGTGCAGTAGTTGAAGTCCGAGGTGTAAATGGTGAAGAGAAAGGGAGACAAGACAGTCCCCTGTGGAGCCCCAGTGCTGCTGATCACTCTGTCGGACACACAGTGTTGCAAGCACACATACTGTGGTTTGCCAGTCAGGTAATCAAGAATCCATGATACCAGGGAAGCATCCACCTGCATTGCTGTCAGCTTCTCCCCCAGCAGAGCAGGGCGGATGGTGTTGAACGCACTGGAGAAGTCAAAAAACATGACCCTCACAGTGCTCGCTGGCTTGTCCAGGTGGGCGTAGACACGGTTCAGCACGTAGATGATGGCATCCTCAACTCCTAGTCGGGGCTGGTAGGCGAACTGGAGGGGATCTAAGTGTGGCCTGACCATAGGCCAGAGCAGCTCCAGAACAAGTCTCTTATGATTGCACATTTAGATGGAGACATAACGTAAAGATTTTTACTCCTCATGTATGTGAAGGATGTAAGAAATAAAGTCAATTCAATTCAACATTCAAGATTGTTTAAAGTCATTTCCAGTCCACAAGTGTAAAGGAGAACAAAATAATTGTCACTCCAGATCCAACAAAAAAAATACATGGATTGATTCTATGTCCATAAAGTGATGCTGGGCACAGGAGTGTCTGTACATAAGGTGACCCTGACAGGAAATGATAAAGTAGTGGTAGCTGGGGGTGTGGAGGGGTGGGTTAGTGGGTGACGGTGTTGATCAGCCTTACTGCTTGGGGAAAATAACTGATTTTGAGTCTGGTGATCCTGGCATGGATGCTATATATCTTCTCTCTGATGGTAGTAGGACAAACAGTCCATGAACAGCGTGTGTTGGATGTTTCATAATGTTACTGACCTTTTTCGGGCACCTTTCTGTATAAATGTCTTTGATGGCAGGTAGACTGGTGCCTGTGATGCATCGATTAGTTTTGTCTACCCACCGTAGAGCCTGCCGGTCTATCACAGTGCAGTTTTCACACCAAGCAGTGACGTAGCTTGTTAGGATGCTTTTGACTCTGCCTTTGTAGAAGGACTTGAGTATACTGTACAGCTTATAAAAAGTACTCACCACCCCTTTGAAGTTTTCATGTTTGTTTTAATTTAAACAGTGGAATTAATTTGGCTTTTATTTACACTGATCAAGAAAAAACTCTTTTGTGTCAAAGAGAAACCAAATTTCTACAAATTGGTCTAAATTTATTATAATTATTGAACACAAGATAATTGATTGCATAATTATTCATCCCATTCAAGTCAGTATTTAGTAGATGCACCTCTGGCAGCAATTACAGACTTGAGTCTGTGTGGATAGGTCTCTGTCAGCTTTGCACATCTGTATACTGCAATTTTTCCCCATTCTTCTTTGCAAAACTGCTCAAGCTTCGTCAGATTACATGACAAATGAGTGAACGAACAGCCCTTTTCAAGTCCATCCAGCCAAAAGCCCCAATTGGATTGAGATCTAGACTCTGACGTGGCCACTCCAGAACATTGACTTTCTTATTTTTAAGCCAATCCTGTGTAGCTTTGGCGTTATGCTTGAGGTCAGTCAATGCCTTGCTGGAAAACAAATCTTCTCCCAAGTCACAGTTCTCTTGCAGACTGTATCAGGTTTTCCTCCAGGGTTTCCCTGTATTTTACTGCATTCATTGTACCCTCTACCTTCCCAAGTCCTCCTGGGCCTGTTGCACTGAAGGATCCCCACAGCATTAGGCAGCCACCATCATGTTCCAGGGTAGGGATGGGGTGCTTTTGATGATGTGCGGTATTTGGTTTACACCAAATATGTTTAATCTAATGGCCAAAAGGCTCAATTTTGGTTTCATCAGACCATAGTACTTCTTTCAGCTGACTTTAGAGTCTCCCACATCTTCTGGTAAATTCTAGCCAAGATGTCATGTGAATTTTCATGAGTTGTTTCTCAAGTGACTTTCTCTTTGCCACTCTCCCATAAAGCTGCAAATGGTGAAACAGTTGTACGTGCAGTTTCTCCCATCTCAGCACTGAGGCTTGTAACTCCTTCAAAGTTGTCATAGGTCTCCTGGTGGCCCCCAGACTTGTCCCCTTCTTGCACAGTCACTCCATTTTTGAGGACAGCCTGCTCTAGGCAGATTTACAGCTGTGCCATATTCTTTCGATTTCTTGATGATTGACCTAACCGTACTCCAAGGAATAGTCAATGACTCGGAAATTTTCTTGTATCCATCTCCTGATTTGTGCTTTTCAACAACCACTTCACAGAGTTGCTTGGAGTGTTTTATGTCTTCACAGTGTAGTTTTTGCCAGGATACTGACTCAACAGCAGATGGACCTTCCAGATATGGCTGTATTTTTACTACAATCAATTGAAACACCTTGACTGCACACAGGTCTCCAAAACAGATCTCCATTTAACTAATAATGTGACCTCTAAAACCAATTGGCTGCATCAGTGACGATTTGGTGTGTCATATTAAAGGGGGTGAATACTGATGCAATCAATTATTTTGTGTTTTATATTTGTAATTAATTTAGATCACTTTGTAGAGATCGGTTTTCACTTTGACACGGAAGAGTCTTTTACTGTTGATCAGTGTCGAAAAAGCCAAATTAAATACACTGTGATTCAATACTGTGAAACAATAAGACATGTAAACTACTGGGGTGGGGGGGGGTGAATACCTTTTATAGGCACTGCAGATGTGAACAGTCCATCTTTCTTAAGTCTCGTCAGAAAGTAGAGGTGATGATGGGCTTCTACCCTAGATTCTACTATGAATCTACACACCAGCCAATGAAATCACATGTCTTTGGGTTATGAGAAGAAGTCGGGTGTGGATCTGTTGACCAGACAAATTAACTATTTTGTCCTGCACGGCATCACATTGAGGTTATTGTGTTTATGGGCCTGGAAGTATTTCAGCACACACTCCAGGTTCTGCTTGACAAGTTGTGAAATCTTGTGGATGGAAGTTTAGTCAATCTGTACAAAATACTCAGCCAGAGACTTGCCCTGAAGCCAGCGCATTCCACTGAAATATCAGATTAATGGTGGCCCTTATGATATTGTTAGTGGGATTTGCTAACAGCAATATCACTGAATGTTATGGGTAGATAGTCAACAGCTACTAAGTCTGACAGCATCTGTGGAAAGGAAAACCAAGTTAACATCTTATCGGAACTGGAAATTGACCTTCAGCTTGAAACATTCACTGTTTCTCTGCCAATACATGCTCAAAACTTGCTGACGGTTTCCAGAATATTCCATTTTTATTTCAGATTTCCAGCATGTGCAGTACTTGTTTATTATCAGGTTAGTTTTAAATTACTGACAAGGTGAGTGAGGGGTTGTTGTGTGAAATCAGGTTCGGCGAGTGGGGACAGAAGACACTTGGTACCGATGGCAAGTTAACTGTTTATTTACAGGACAAGACAGATACTAAATATTCAGTAAACCCTGCAAGTTACACCCAGTTACAAATACTTATCTAAAGTGTGGGCTTGGGCCCTCTCTCACTGCGGCACGCTTCCACTGTTCCCGCAGCACTGGTCACAACACAGTCTGTGAGCAAGCCCTCAAAGCAAAAGACTAAGTACTTTCAGTGCACTAGATTTATACTCCACCAAACGGCAGTCAATGGAAGTGCTGCAATGCTCCTAAAATGTTCCTATCTAGCAAGAGGGAGTAGCTTCCGACGCACAGGTACGATGGACTTACTGCAACAGGGATGGATTAAACACAAGGAACATCTCTCACAATGTGAGGCCTATTTGTCTAGGTTGGCATGGGGTTATGAACCAGAGTGTTAGGTCAGAGTTGGCATAAAGGTAAATGCGATGTGCTGAGAGACTTGGGGGAGGAGAGGCAATAGATAGGGCATAAATGCAGTCAATTGAACGTGTCGAAATGTGTTTTATATGATTATATTTTAAAAAAGGGTGATGTACTTGGAATGAGAATGTTACGGCCATTACAGTGGTTTGGTTGTCATAAAGGCAGGAATGGCTGCTGGATGTTCCAGGGTTGAGATGTTTCAAAAGGAACAGGGAGGGAAGGAACTGGGTGGGGGTTATTGGCATGCTAAGCAGGGATAGTATCACAGCTACAGAAAGGGAGGATGTCATAGAAGGATTGTCTACTGAATTAGTGTAGGTGGAAGTCAGTAACAGGAAGGGAGCTGTTGGGAGTTTCTGATAAACCCACACCCCCTCCCCACCTCCGAATAACCGTTGGGTTACTGTACAAATCTCAACCAGCTTATTCCATTACTGATCTGCCTCTGTGTAATGTTGTACCTGGTTCTGACTAAATTTTTACCTTTCATCAGAAACTTATGCTCCCTAACTCTTGATTCCCCAACCCCGAGTGCGCTTACCCTAACTCTAGCTCTTGTGATTTTATACTGTCCATCCTCTCCCTGTAACCCACTGCCTTGGGTCCTGGCAACATCCTTGTAAATCTTTCTACTTCAACAACTTCTTTCCTATTGTAGGAAACTGAACACAGTACTTGAAATGAAGCTTTGCCAGCATCTGTACAACCTCACCAGAACCTCCCAACTTCTATACTCAGTACCCTGATCATTGAAGGACAGTGTGTCAACAGCCAGCTACCTATGACTCCACTTGTACTCCAAGATTCTTCTTTCCTACAACAGTCCTCAGAGTCATATCTTGAGACACTTGAACTGGCAAGTTATGGCTAGGACTAAGTGCTGGTAAAGGGGATAGTATACATCAATTACCCAGGCTATAGGTCCCGTTTCTGTATATCTACGACGATATATCTAGTAAAAGAGAGAGGATGCTCTATAAACTATAGACCAGTACAGCACAGGGAACAGGTGCTTCGCCCCACAATGTTTCGTCGAACCAATTAAAGAAGTAGTCAAATGGCCAACAAAATGGATCTCTTCTGCCCACGTGACGTCCATATCCTTACATTCATGTGCCTATCTGAAAGTCTGTACCACCACGTACCACCTGCTTCTACCACAATGCCAGGCAGCACATTCCAGACACCTACTACACTTTCTGTAAAAAAATGTGCCCCTCACATCTCCTTTGAAATTACCTCTTCACCTTAAATGCATGTCAACCCTTGCCAACTCTATCTGTGCCTCCCATAAAACATCTGAAATGTTAAAATGCATTCAGAACAGAGAACTGTAGATTTATTTACCTGTTGTAAATGATCCATGTTTCGCATCTGACCTCCTGATATAATAAATGGTGAGATGATTCTGTACTGAGCACCTTCTCCAAGAAGCTTTTCTTTAAGTATGTTTCATTGTCCGAAAAAACAAGATATCATTATTTCAGTTAGCTATTGTTAAGTAATAAGCTGAACAACAATTATCAAAAACAAACCAAGTCATTGTTAGTGAGCCTGAAATCAGTGATTGGAAAATTATTAGATTCTTAGTAATAGGATCTATTAACATCTGGAAAAAAAACATGGACTTATTGTGGATATTCATTTTGGCTTTGTTTGAGGGTGGTCATATCCTACAAACAAATGACTTATTTGAGAAGTTATGAAGATGATTGAGGGCTGTTTTATATACATGGACTTCAGTAAAGCTTTCAACAAGGTCCATCATGGTAGACTGATTCAGAAAATGAAAACACAGTGACTTGGGAGATTAGATTCAAAACTGGCTTGGCCATAGAGGGAGAGAGGGAGTGATGATAGGGTGTTATTCTGACTGGAGTCCTGTGACCAGTGGTATTGTTGGGACCTCTTCGAATAAAAATGTAAGGGGAGTGATCAGTAAGTATGCAGACAAGAACAACAATAAAAAATGTTGTGGATAGGGAAGAAGGTTGTCAAAGCAGACAGCAGGTTATAGATCATAGATCAGTGGCACACGAACAGACCCTTTGTGCCAAATTAAACTACACATATTCTGTCTGAAAATGATCTATATCCCTTCGTATTCAAGTGTTTGTCTAAAAGTCACAAATCACTATCATGTCTACTTCCACCAATAACTGCTGCAGCCCTTCAGAACATCAACCACTCTCCGTAAAAAATAATGTGCCCCTCACATCTCCTTTCACCTCAAATACCTTTCCTCCAGTGCTTGCCATTTCTACTCAGGAAAAAATAATATTGTATGGTCATTTTCTTTTTACCTTTTATTTACTTAGAAGAGAAACGACACTGAACAGGCTCTTCTGGCCTAATGAGCCGCACCACCCAGCAACTCACCTATTTTGTCATGGTCCGGACCGGGGTCCCTTTAAATTTAGCTTGTTTATGTTACAATCCGGACTGTTGATTCCCTGTTTTCCTGTGTCCCTCGACTTTGGTGATTAGAGGCAATTAACACTCGGCTGAACCGGTAGTTTATAGTCTCTGGCTTTCAGCCGCTCTGTGCGGGAGCGTCTGCAAAGTCACGGCGTGCCAATGTCATCTGGCCGGAGCAAGCCTTGTCTCTGCCCGGAAGCGAGTGTCGGTAATTCGTCTTTCCTTACCGGAGCAACCCTGTCCAGTTACCTCGCAGAAGCTAGCCTGCAAAGTTTCCTCATCAAGGTGGGTCCATCAGTTACCCTGCCGGAGGGTATCAAGAGCCACTGTCTACTGTTCCCGGGCCGAGTGGAGAGCTCGGCACTACCTGGAGGTTCCAAGCACCTCATCCTGGCTCCGGCGGCATCCAAGTACCACGTCCACGCCCTGGCTCCGGCGGCATCCAAGTACCGTGTCCACATCCTGGCTCCAGCGGCATCCAAGTACCATGTCAAGTCCTGGCCCTGGCGGCGTTCAAGTACCATGTCAAGTCCTGGCCCTGGTGGCTTCCCAGTTCTGAGTCATGTCCTGGCCCTGGCGGTCTGTGATTCCTGTCCTACCCCCTTGTCTGAAACCCTTCTCTGCCCCTCTTGCCTCTAGCCCTCGTCTGCAGCCCCCGCCTGCACTTCGGTCTAGTTCCATCACTGGAGCTAGATAGGTACTGTCTGGTGTCCATTCGTGTTGGTCTTGTCTTGTCTGGTCCTCGCCTCCGTGGGGTAAGTCAGGCCGTCTTGCCGTTGCCCCACGGAGAGTCGTGTCTTGTCTTGTCTTATCCTCGCCTCCGTGGGGTAAGTCAGGCCGTCCTGCCGTTGCTCCGCGGAGTGTCATGAGTCCCAGCCCTATGTCCTGTACCCAAGGAGGGGTCCCGGCTCTCTGTTCTGTGTATGTGTCCATGGTTCCATGTACCTGCTCTCCCAAGACCGAGGCTCTGTTTTCCATGTTCCTCCTCTCCCTAGCCCATGTCATGTCCATGCCTGGTTCTGGGGTCTGAGCCCGAGGCAAGACCCAGGTATTGGGTCCTTGCCTAGTCTTGGGCTCGGAGTCCATACCCTAGCCTCTTCATGTTTCCTCTAGTTCTGGGAGCCGATTCCGAGTCGAAGCCCAGACCCTTGGTCCCAGCCTAGTCATAGTCCTGAGTCCTTATCCTGTTCGCTATTCCTGCTTCTGTCTTGCTCTCCTGGTATCGTACAATAAACTAAACCTAAGTAACCTCACAAGATGTGTCTTGCATTTGGGTCCACCCTTGCTCCCAATGCTGCCACTGTGACATATTTACAACCACCAACTAAGCGGTACATCTTTGGACTGTGAAATGAAACACACTGGTCATGGGGAGAACGTACAATCTCCTTACAGAAGGTGAAGGAATTGAATTCCGATGTCCCGAGCTGTAAGTGTTGCGTTAACTGCTATGCTACGGTGCATGTTCCCCAGTAATTTTAGACTCATATCAGGTCTCTTCTTTGCCCCAGATAACTGGAAATACAGATGGACAACTGAGAGCTTTTTGAATTTCAGGAAGTCAAATACACGTATATGATAGTGTTTTTCCTAGGATCGAAATATCGAATACCAGAGAATGCGGCTTCAATGTTCAAAATAAATTTATTATCAAAATACGTATGTTACCAGATACAACCTTGACATTAATTTTCTTGCGGACATACTCAATAAATTAATAACTGCACCAATGAAAGACCGCGCCAACACAGGCATTCAACCAGAGTGCAAAACGTGTGAGGGCGGAATGTTGGGTGGAGGAAAACACGGTAAAGTCGGAGGTGAGGAAGGCCTGGGGACCAATGTGCACAGGGCGGCAAGGGGCAGCCCTCACCTGCCAGCGGGCCGCGACCACCGGAGCCTTCTGTGCTACTCTGCGGCATGGGCTCGGGGCTGCCTGTCCACGGGGAAGTGAGAAGGCGGCCACAAATGGCGAAACCCAGCAGGACGAGGTACCGAGGCATGGCGACGCCGAACCGGGGAACAACCGCCAGCCCGGTTCAAACAGTGCGCAGGCGCGCAGGTTTCCCCGCGTAGCCCGGCGCGCATGCGCACCACTTCCCGCGCAGCCCGCCCCCGCCCGCGTTCTCGCCACCCTAGACTGTCAATGCGTGTGCGCGCTGCCGGGACGATGGCGGAGTTGGTCTTTTCCTTTCCGAGTCGAGCTGCCCCTTCCTTGCCCCTCTCGCCGGCTGACGGATAAAGCACACGGCGTCCTCGTCTCCAGAACAGCTAGTTAGTGAAATAGGAACGATTCCAGAGCCGCTGATGCTCGGGAGTCTGGAGCAACAAGCAAGCTGCAGGAGAAATTCAGTGGGTCCTGCGGTACCTGTCCAAACAAAAATGGATTTGGTTTATTGTTGCTGCTCCGAAATGCCCGAAAGCTTGTCCTTGCAGGTCAGTTCGTTATAATTGTACAGGATATAAACAGGCGATATTTCGGGGCGAGACCGTTCCTTTCCCCCATGGTTTTCTCTCCTCTCCTCTCCTCTCTTGTCAGTTTCCTTCAGCCCTTTGCCGTTTCCATCTATCACCTCCCAGTTTCTCTCCTCGTCGTCGTCCCCCCATCCCGTTCCCATCCAATTCACCTGGGCTCACCTCTGCTCCACAATCGATATAGTCGTATCCACAGTTTTTCCTTCAGTCCTGCCGAAACGTTTCGGTTCGAAACGTCGTCTGTACTTTATTCCATAGATGCTGCCTGACCTGCTGAGTTCCTCCAGCATTTTGGATTTTCAGCATCTGCAGATTTTCTCTTGTTTCTCACCACATATCTTCTGGCTTGTCTCCCTCCACCACCTTAATCTGATTGTTGTCCCCTTTCCTTTCTAGTCCTGATGAAAGGTCTTGTTCTGAAACCATAAGACTTTGGAGCAGAATTAGTCTGGTCCACCTTTCAAAGATAGCTGATCCTTTTCTTCCCTCCCTGTAACCTTTGATGCCATGTCCAATCAAGAACCTATCAAGCTCTGCCTTAAATATACTCAACAACATGGGCTCCACAGCTATCTGTGATAATTAATTCCACAAATTCACTACCCTCCAGTTACAGAAATGTCTCTGTGTTTCTATATTAAATGGGCGTCTCTCTATTCTGAGGCTGTGCTCTCTCGTCCTAAGACTCCATCACCATGGGAAACATCCTTTCCACATCTACTCTGCTTAGGCTTTACAACATTTAAAAGGTTTCATCGAAGGAGCGGTCGTCAGAGTAGTGTAGGTCAGAGAAGTAGAGCTTTGGCTCATTGGGGCTTCAGCGAGGATGGGACTAGGAGAAGTAAGTTACTTCCACTCCCCCCGCCCCCCCAACAAAAATAGTGGGTATGACTGCGAGGCCAGTTTTCTGTTCTTGGCGTCAGATGTGGGATGTCCGGGAGATTTCCAGCCTCCCTGATGGCCGCATCTGTGCCAGGTGCATCAAGCAGCAGCTCCTTAGAGACCGAGTTAGGGAACTGGAGCTCCAGCTCGATGACCTTCGGCTTGTTAGGGAGAGTGAGGAGGTGATAGATAGGAGTGACAGGCAGGTAGTCATTCTGGGGCCACAGGAGGCAGATAAGTGAGTATCACGAGAGGGAAGGGAGGGCATCAGGTAGCGGAGAGCAACTCTGTGGCTGTCCCCCTTAACAATAAATACTCCACTTTGCTGTTGGGGGGGTTGACCCCCCACCCTGGGGGAAGCGACAGTGGCCATGCCTCTGGCACTGAGTCTGGCCATGTGGCTCAGAAGGGTAGGGAATAGAAGATGATGGCAGTGGTAATAGGGGACTCTATAGTTGGGGGTCAGGCAGTCGATTCTGTGGGCATGCTTACCAGAGTTCATGATGTTTCTGAGCGCGTCCACAATATCCTGAAATGGGAGGGTGAGCAGCCAGAGGTCATGGTACATATTGGTAGCAACGACATAGGTAGAAGAAGGGTGGAGGTCCTGAAAGCATACTACAGGGAGTTAGGAAGGAAGTTAAGAAGCAGGACCTCAAATGTAATAATCTCGGGATTGCTGCCTGTGCCACACAACAGTGAGTATAGGAATAGAATGAGCTGAAGGGTAAATGCATGGCTGAAGGATTAGAGCAGGGGGCAGGGATGCAGATTTTTGGATCATTGTGACCTCTTATGGGGCAGATACGACCTGTACAAAAAGGACGGGTTGCACTTGAATCTGCAGAGGACCAATATCGTAGAGGGGAGGTTTGTTAATGCTGTTGGGGAGGGTTTAAACTAGTATTACAGGGGGTGGGAAGAGGCAGAAGGTAGGGAGGTTGGAGCACAGGTAGAGACAGCTGGTACGGAGTTTGTGAGGAAGGAGAGGCAGATGTTAGAGCGAAGATGCACTCAGCCTGATGGTTTGAGATGTGTCTATTTTAATGCAGGGAGCATCATAAACAAGGCTGATGAACTTAAAGAGTATGGATCAATATGTGGAACTACGACATTGTGGCCATTACAGAGACTTGGATGTCTCAGGAGCAGGAAAGGGTGCTGAGTGTGCTAGGCTTTCAGTGTTTCAAAAACAACAGAGAGGGAGGCAAAAGAGTTGGAGGTGTGGCATTGGTAATTAGGGATAGTGTCATGGCGGCAGAAAAGGAGGAAGTCATGGAGCGATGTGAGGAATTGGGGATATAAAAAAGATTTTTTGAACCTTTGTAACCTCTGGCTAAAAGAATAATTGGGACTGAATAGGAATTTTTTGAACTGAAGTAAACGCTGCCTTCAGCAGCCAGCTAAGATAGGCTCATTACCAGTTCTCCTTGGTTTGCAGAGAGACATTGAGAGTTTGATAACATTGTACATTGTTCCCTCGTTTGAGTAGGAGGAGGAGGGCTCACCGATAAGGACAGGAAGGAACATTCATCTGTAATTAAGTCAGAGCCTAGCAAAGGGAATAACTGATAAGGACTGGACAGCATATCCATCTGTCATTAAGCCTTGATCTAGCGGACTCTCTTATCTGTAACGAAGTTTTGCACCAACAGTCTTGGTGGGCGTACCAGTTCAAATAACATCTTGCAACAGTAATGTACGGGGCTTGCTATGTATAAATATGCAGCTGTAACTGGAGAGAGTGGGCCCACTTGTCGGGAGATGGCAGTACTTACGTGCCTTCCCTTTGACAACTGGGTCTCAAACTCCTGTGGGAGGGTGCGCAATAAACTGAGGTAACTGTAAGAAGCTGGTCTCCTGCGTTTATTCAGATTCAACTTTAACAGATGGTCTACTGAATCAGTGTGGGTGGAAGTCAAAAACTGGAAAGGGGCAATAACTACTGGATATTTTTTATAGACACCCCCAATTGTAACAGCGATATTGAGGAGCATATAGGGAGGCAGATTCTGCAACGGTGTAATAATAATGGGGTTGTTGTGATGGGAGATTTGCACTATCCTAATATTGATTGGCATCTCCTTCGCACAAGTGGTTTAAAAGGGGTGGAGTTTGTTGGGTGTGTTCAGGAAGGTTTCCTGACACAATATGTAGATAAGCCAACTAGAGGAGAGGCTGTCCTTGATCTGGTATTGGGAAATGAAAAAAAATAAGGTGCAAGGTCATAACAAGGTAGTTTGTTAGATCAAGTGTCTACTTGTAATCAGGAAAGTCAAAAGAAAGTCAGGCTGATAAACACAGTGGCATTGATGAGCTCAGAATGTTTATTTCAGTACCTGGAGTATTCTGGGTAAGAAGGAATTTCGAGCCTGGATCAGTACATGGAGTTACCATGTTCTTGCTGTTGCAGACCCTGATGGAATGAGCAGCTCCTTGTTCCATGTACTGATCCCTGCTCTAAGTTCATCACCATTACACGTTATACTCATAGCATTAAAATACACACACTTCAAACTATCCATCCCATCTCAATTGTTGCATCTATTTCGTATCTCTGTCTTGCTTATTCAATATGCCTCATAAAAATGTTGTTCCTAGTCCAGCCTCTGCACCTGTCTGGTAGCTCACTCCAGATAATAGATACTAATTCTTGTCTGTGTTCCCGCACATAATCTGTAAACTATCTTCCTGTCACCTTAAACCTATATGCCCTACTGTTAGACACCCTATCGTGGCAAACCAGCTGGCCTTATTAATGAATTATAATAGCATATTTCATTGTCATGTCTCATCTTTGTCTCCTGTCCAATCTCTCCTCATAACTCAAGCTGTCCGATCCCAGCAACATTGTGGACCTCCCTTGCCTTAATCTCAGCCTTCCTGTAGTAGGTGACTAGGGTAAAACAAACCAGGGTAAGACTTGCATAGTGCCTAGGGCTCTTGAGCGTGTTGTCGGACAGAGAACCCAAGTGTGAATTAGCTCAGTATTTCTCCCAGGGTTGTGGAATAAGGAACTAAAGGGCATAGGTTTCATTTGAGAAGGTAAAGGTTTCACAGGAACTTGGGCAAATTTTTTTATACAGAGTGGTATCTATGTATAATCAGCTAGAATCCACGTGGATTTGAAAGGTTTCAGTTGTGGGTCAAATGTTGGCAAATAGGTCTTGCTTGCATGGGGCATTTTGATTGGTACTAACCTGTTGGGCTGAATGGCCTAGCTCTGTGCCACATACCTCTGTTACTCTTTACATAAAAAGGGAATTATAAAAAGCTGACCATTAGCAAACATTGATTGCCAGGTCTACTATGGAGAAACAAACTCTCCACATTAACACCCCTGAGTTCCTCTAGCAGTTTGTGTGTGTTGCATCAACAATATTCTGTTTGCTTTCATAATTACTTGAGGAAGCTGCTTTCTAGTCTTGTTAATTCTTCATTGGGACATCCCAATCCTTCTGCAGTTACTCACCATTTATTAATCTGATCCTTCTGTGCTTTTTCTGAGACTTGTTAATCTGCAGCTTCGACAATTTGCTCAGTTCCACTGTGCTGGTGATTGTAATTTTCCCAAATTTGTCTCAGTTTCTGATTTACAGTTATCACGGGATGTTCTTTGTATTTTTTTCATTTATTTCATTCATTTTTAGTTTTTGAGCATAACTGGCCAGGCCCAGTACTAATGAATAATGAATTGTAGATCATGAAGTAGGTTCTCAAAGCTTACAGCGAGATTTAGGCCAGTTAGAAGGGTGGGATGAAAGATGGCAGATGGAGTTTAATGCTGATAAGTGTGAGGTGCTACATTTTGGTAGGACTAATCAAAATAGGACATACATGGTAAATGGTAAGGCATTGAGGGATGTAGTAGAACAGAGGGATCCAGGAATAATGGTGCATAGTTCCTTGAAGGTGGAATCTCATGTGGATAGGGTGGTGAAGAAAGCTTTTGGTATGCTGGCCTTTATAAATCCGAGCATTGAGTATAGGAGTTGGGATGTAATGTTAAAATTGTACAAGGCACCTCCATCCAGAAGGTGGTGAATGTCTGGAATTCTCCATCCAGAAAGAGTTGAACATCTAGAATTCTCCATCCAGAGGGTAGTGAACGTCTGGAATTCTCCATCCAGAAGGCGGTGAACATCTGGAATTCTCCATCCAGAAGGTTGTGAATGTCTGGAATTCTCCATCCAGAAGGTGGTGATAGCCAAATCACTAGATCGGTTTAATTTAGAAAAAGTATTCTAAAGCAATTAATGGTGTGGGGAACTGGCACAGCATAGGGTTGAGGTGTATATATAATAAATAAGTAGTGCAAAAAAAGAAAATAAAAAGGCAGTGAGATACTGTTCATGGGTTCAATGTCCATTCAGAGGGGAAGATGCTGCTCCTGAATTGTTGAGTGTGTGCCTTCAGACTTCTGTACCTCCTTCCCGATGGCAGCAATAGAAGAGGGCATGTTCTGGGTGGTGAGGGTCCTTAATGATGGACACTGCTTTTCTGAGGCATTGCTCCTTGAAAATGTGCGAGATACTACGGAGACCAGTCCCCATGATGGAGCTACTAATTTTACATCTCTCTGCAGCTTTCTCTGATTCTGTACAGTCGCAACCACATCCCCCCCCCCCATATATTAGATGGTGATGCAGTCAGTTAGAATGCACTCAACAGTACATCTATAGAATTTTGCAAGAGTTTTTGGTGACATACCAAATCTCCTTGAACTCCTACTGAAATAAAGCCACAGTCTTCCCTTCTTTACTGCTACATCAGTATGTTGGGTCCAGCTTAGATCCACAGAGATACTGACACCCAGGAACTTGAAATTGCTCACTCTTTCCACTTCCGACTCCTCTATGAAGACATTTAAAGATGTCTTGCAGGGCATTGTGTATACCACTCCAATAGTCTTTGATAACAGGGCATTCCCAGAAAATATGATAATGGTTTGCATTTTCTCCGGCAAACAGGGAGGTTACTATCATAATGGGATTTCTGAGAGGGTGTAATAAAATATCTTATCAAGTTTTTCCAACTGAACTCTCTCCATTTCTGTGAATTGGTACACTTCCATTGATACCTCCATGTTATTGTCGAGTCTTCCTCAGATATTATTATCCCTCCTTCCTTCTCCCATTTTGTTTTAATGTATGAAGTAGAATGTGTTTTAAGATTTGACAAACCCTAATGTATGCATGAAATGATTCTACTACCGTTGTCTGAATTATATGCTTTTCTAAATAGCTTATCAGACATGTACTTGCCTTGGTTACATTTTTAACCGTCCTATTAACATACTGTCGCATCTGTAAATACCGGTAAATGTCTTGTTTTTATAATAAGTGTTTCTCTTTGAGCATTTCAAAACTGAACAGTGTTCTGTCTTTCATTATATTGCAAATAGCTGTTATTCCTTTAGCTGTTCAGTCCTTAAATCTAGCATCCAGTTTATTCGGCGTAAAATCCAAGTCATATGCACACCATTTAAGAATTGCAATGTCTCTCTCTAGTTTACATTCTTTTAAAGTAGTTCTCCGTATTTTAAGAGTCCATTTCACCCATGGGTTATCAATAGTACTTATGTAATTTTGTAGGTTATTATCAGCCAAGATTGCCTGTGTGGGGATGGGAAGTTTCCTCTCCTCAATGTTTTTCCATTGAGCGTCATATGATGAGTTGCACCAGCATATCATAGAACATAGAAGATATGACATAGAACATAGAATAGTACAGCACAGTACAGGCCCTTCAGCCCACAATGTTGTGCCAACCCTCAAACCTTGCCTTCCATATAAGCCCCCACCTTAACTTCCTCCATATACCTGTCCAGTAGTCTCTTAAACTTCACTAGTGTATCTGCCTCCACCACTGACTCAGGCAGTGCATTCCACGCACCAACCGCTCTCTGGGTAAAAAACCTTCCTCTAATATCCCCCTTGAACTTCCCACCCCTTACCTTAAAGCCATGTCCTCTTGTATTGAGCAGTGGTGCCCTGGGGAAGAGGCGCTGGCTATCCACTCTATCTATTCCTCTTATTATCTTGTACACCTCTATCATGTCTCCTCTCATCCTCCTTCTCTCCAAAGAGTAAAGTCCTAGCTCCCTTAATCTCTGATCATAATGCATACTCTCTAAACCAGACAGCATCCTGGTAAATCTCCTCTGTACCCTTTCCGATGCTTCCACATCCTTCCTATAGTGAGGCGACCAGAACTGGACACAGTACTCCAAGTGTGGCCTAACCAGAGTTTTATAGAGCTGCATCATTACATCGCGATTCTTAAACTCTATCCCTCGACTTATGAAAGCTAACACTCCATAAGCTTTCTTAACTACCCTATCCACCTGTGAGGCAACTTCCAGGGATCTGTGGACATGTACCCCCAGATCCCTCTGCTGCTCCACACTACGAAGTATCCTGCCATTTACTTTGTACTCTGCCTTGGAGTTTGTCCTTCCAAAGTGTACCACCTCAGACTTCTCCGGGTTGAACTCCATCTGCCACTTCTCAGCCCACTTCTGCATCCTATCAATGTCTCTCTGCAATCTTTGACAATCCTCTACACTATCTACAACACCACCAACCTTTGTGTTGTCTGCAAACTTGCCAACACACCCTTCTACCCCCACATCCAGGTCGTTAATAAAAATCACGATAAGTAGAGGTCCCAGAACAGATCCTTGTGGGACACCACTAGTCACAATCCTCCAATCTGAGTGTACACCCTCCACTACGACCCTCTGCCTTCTGCTGGCAAGCCAATTCTGAATCCACCTGGCCAAACTTCCCTTGATCCCATGCCTTCTGACTTTCTGAATAAGCCTATCATGTGGAACCTTGTCAAATGCTTTACTAAAATCCATATAGATCACATCCACTACACTACCCTCATCTATATGCCTGGTCGCCTCCTCAAAGAACTCTATCAGGCTTGTTAGACACGATCTGCCCTTCACAAAGCCATGCTGACTGTCCCTGATCAGACCATGATTCTCTAAATGCCCAGAGATCCTGTCTCTAAAAATCTTTTCCAACAGCTTTCCCACCACAGACATAAGGCTCATTAGTCTATAATTACCCGGACTATCCCTACTACCTTTTTTGAACAAGGGGACAACATTCGCCTCCCTCCAGTCCTCCGGTACCATTCCTGTGGACAACGAGGACATAAAGATCCTAGCCAGAGCCTCAGCAATCTCTTCCCTCGCCTCATAGAGCAGCCTGGGGAATATTCCATCAGGCCCTGGGGACTTATCCGTCCTATTGTATTTTAACAACTCCAACACCTCCTCTCCCTTCATATCAACATGCTCCAGAACATCAACCTCAGTCATATTGTCCTCACCATCATCAAGTTCCCTCTCATTGGTGAATACTGAAGAGAAGTATTCATTGAGGACCTCGCTCACCTCTACAGCCTCCAGGCACATCTTCCCACCTTTATCTCTAATCGGTCCTACTTTCAATCCTGTCATCCTTTTTTCTTCACATAATTGAAGAATGCCTTGGGGTTTTCCTTTACCCTACTCGCCAAGGCCTTCTCATGCCCCCTTCTTGCTTTTCTCAGCCCCTTCTTAAGCTCCTTTCTTGCTTCCCTATATTCCTCAATAGACCCATCTGATCCTTGCTTCCTAAACCTCATGTATGCTGCCTTCTTCCTCCTGACTAGATTTTCCACCTCACTTGTCACCCATGGTTCCTTCACCCTACCATTCTTTATCTTCCTCACCGGGACAAATTTATCCCTAACATCCTGCAAGAGATCTCTAAACATCGACCACATGTCCATTGTACATTTCCCTGCAAAAACATCATCCCAATTCACACCCGCAAGTTCTAGCCTTATAGCCTCATAATTTGCCCTTCCCCAATTAAAAAATTTCCTGTCCTCTCTGATTCTATCCATTTCCATGATAATGCTGAAGGCCAGGGAGCAGTGGTCACTGTCCCCCAGATGCTCACCCACTGAGAGATCTGTGACCTGACCCGGTTCATTACCTAGTACTAGTTCTAGTGCTATAGCTCTCAACTGTGCTGCAAAATAATAATCTCTAAGAGAAGGTAGGGCCATCCCCCCTTTTCCTTGGCTAATTGCAAAGTTTTGAGATGAACCCTGGGCCTTTTACCTTGCCATATATATCTTGATAGCATCTTGTTCCATTCATTGAATTGATTTGGGTTCATCTCTATTGGTAGGTGGTGGGAATAATTCTTATAGTGATTTTTGGCAAGGTATACACCCCTAGTGCTCGAAAATATGGTGATAGCTTTGCAGTGGTGGTAGCTTTCTGTGAGGGGGACTGGGAGTTGCAACTCCATGCTATAAGAACCATGATCCCATGGTGCTTTGCCTATGATAAGATGAATTATGCCAGGTACTTGTCCCCTTACTTCGCTCAGATGATGAACCTCCCAGAGAAGAATCCTTCTGTGTATGAGGCCTTCAAGACAGGCCAATTCTCAGTGCAGCTGTCAAGTAACAACCCCTTTGGGCAGATCCCTGTGGACCAGGCTATTGAATCCACAGTGAACAAAGACACACAGACTCCTGGAGGCACATCACGGTTCAGCCTGAATGCTGGAGCTATCAAGCGTTACTACATAACAGCTGAGCACCACAGTGCATTCCTGGGATTCCAGTTAAGGGAGATGGTGCAAGGCAACAAATCAGAGCTTTGTCATGCGGAGCTACAGCGGCCAAGAATCCAGAAAGATGAGGAAGCAGTTTCAGCAGTGGTTAGCCTCATACATGAATGGGTCAATCCATTTGCAGAGAAGCGGGACCTCATTAGCATCTCTACGGCAAAGGCAGCCCACAAGGATATTGCTTCCGACCTGATGAAGGCATATGAGATTGGTGAACAATGTTATACAACCTTCAAGGATGAGAGACTAGATGAAGACCCACCAACAAAGAAATTCCATGACCCAATGAAAACCAACAAGCTGAAAACATTCAGTGATATGTGTAAGAAGAGAGAAGTGAAATCAAATGGGAGGGTGATCATCTTGAAAGCAGACAGGTCTTTGTCTGGACGCATCATAGTGGTGGCACAAAGGCGCAGTCTACGTATGGAGGATATCCTTTCTCATCCCCTTGGACCATTGCCCTGGGCCTTGTCCACACCAGAAGGATTGCTGAGAAAGACAAATAGTGCTACTTTAGCCACAACCTTGCTGAAAAAGGTAGCAGTAGAAGAGCAACTCCCAGGAAACTCTGCTACAGTGGTTGATGGAATGAACTTGGTCCAAAGAGTGAAAGGTTATCAAGTTACTTTCAGAGATGTTGCCACAACAATTCTGGGTATGGCTCTGAGGGAAGGTAGTCAGAGTAGCAGAATAGATATTGTGTTCGACACGTACAAAGAGAACTCTATCAAGAATAGTGGAAGATCTCTACGGGGTGAAGAGACTGGTCACAAGTTGCAAGGTATCACAGGCACACAGATGGTGAGGTAGTGGAGGAGCTTCCTGACCAAAGTCAGTAACAAAAATAGTCTCATTAGCTTCATTGTCCGTGAATGGAGGAAGGTGGAGTACAGAGCAAAGCTACAGGAGAAGATTCTGTATGCAACAATGAATGACAAATGTTACAGAATCAAATCTCAAGACAGTGAGGAGGTGTCAGCTCTTCAGTGTCAACAAGAAGAAGCAGATGGCCGCCTACTTCTCCATGCTACCCATGCCACAAGAGAGGGATACCAATCTGTAGTGATCTGCTCAGAAGACACAGACGTCTTTCAAGATTCAAAAAACTTTATTGTCATTCTAACCATACATCAGCTCTGCAGGGCAGAATGAGACAGCGTTTCTCAGGGGCAGTGCAATCATAACATAACAAACGCAACACTAAATAATAAACATAACAATAAATAGTAAAACACAACAGCCACATGTCAGTTAAAATCAGTTATAATTGTCCAGTGCAAGTTAAAAGTGTCCAAAGCAGAGTCAGGTGGAGCAGCTATTTAACAGTCTGACTGCCTGTGGGAGGAAGCTGTTTAGTAGCCTTGTGGTTTTAGCTTTGATGCTCCTGTAACGTTTGCCTGATGGCAGAAGAACAAACAGTTCATGGAGAGGGTGTGAGTGGTCTTTAATGATATACCGTGTCTTCTGGAGGCATTGACTCTGAAAGAGGTCTTGGACAGAAGGTAGGGAGACCCCAATAACCTTCTCTGCTCCTCTAACCACCCTCTGCAAGGCTTTTTTGTCGACAGCACTGCAGCTGGAGTACCAGGTTGTGATGGAAAAGGTCAGCACACTCTCAACCACGCCTCTGTAAAATGTAGTTAAGACTTTAGTGGGGTGTGATGCTTGTTTAAGCTTCCTCAGAAAGTGCAATCACTGCTGGGCCCGTTTCACAATCCCAGTGGTGTTCCTGGACCAGGTGAGATTGACTGAGATCTGCACCCCAAGGAACTTGATGTTTTCCACTCTGTCCACTGTGGAGCCGCTAATGCTGAGGGTTGTGTGCTCAGGCTGAGACCGTCTGAAATCGACGATCATCTCCTTGGTTTTGGAGAGATTAAGCATCAAGTTGTTATCCCTGCACCAGCTCTCTAGGTGTTTGACCTCCTCCCTGTACATAGTTCCATCATTTTTGCTGATGAGCCCCACCAATGTGGTATCATGTCTTTATCATATCTTTAGCATTTTGTGACAAGATTGAGGCCCCATTGTTCCAGAAGTGTGGCACTAGAACCCGTACAAGGCTTGTAGACATCAGGAAGGTTGCTGCCACTGTTGGCATAGAGGTTTGTAGGGTTCTCATATACAGGATGTGACACTGTAAGCTCTTTTGCAGGCAAAGGGAAGACAAGTGCCCTAAAACTTCTGACCAGCAACAGGGAAACTCAGGACACATTCTTAGAGTTGGGTCAGGAATGGGACCTCTCCCCAGAACTGATGGACGAACTGGAGGCATTTACATGTCTCCTGTATGCCCCAAAAGCATCGACCACCAAGGTCAATGAGCTCAGGTATCACCTTTTCTGTGCCAAAAAAGGTGAAATCGAAAGTCATCAACTCCCACCATGCAAGGACTGCTTAACAAAACATGCACAGTGAGCCAACGACCTGGCTGGTATATGGAGAAGGTGTTTGGAGAAGGACCCACAAGTGCCGAGCCCTGTTGGCAGAGGATGGAAGTTGGAGAGAGAAGAGGAAGCTGAACAGTTGGTGGTGCACTGGATGGAAGGCTAGCCAGCACCTGATGCTGTCCTGGATCTGCTGGCCTGTAACTGTCCAAAAAAATGTTCACTCCCAAAATGTATGTGTGTTGCAAATGGCCTCAGGTGTACTGACATGTGTAGACTGGCAGACTGTGAGAACCAGGCACCCACCTCAGAGAGTGTGGGAAGTTCAGATGAAGATGTGGAAGACTTAGAAAATTATTATGATTATTAATAGGTTAGGAAAGTATGGAAAGCAGTCCTTGATTAAGTATATACATTTTACATCCAAATGGGGCCTAGGTTATGGCCGTGTGGAACCCCCCATTTGAATTATTGTACTGTAATTCTATATGCTATGACAAAAGCTTAAGATTGTTTTGATTTGATACAACAAAATGGAAAATATCATGACATTGATAAAACTTCAGAAATATCTCCAAATGAGGTTTTTTACCTTTTGGGGGGTAGGGTAACATTTTCTGCTGTACTGATGTTAATATGGAATATATAAATACAAGAAGTGATTACTTATTTGAAGTAACAAAGCTACCACTCGTGCAATGCTATCACATATTTTCCAACTCTAGAGATGTGTAATTGCCAAAAATCACTATGAGCATTATTCCCCTCAGATGGTACCGACCAACCCTACTGGCTCACGGACTATGTGTGGTTTTCATTGATTCTATTGTTGCCCCCAAGAAAATGAATCTCAGGGTTGTATATGATGATATATATGTACTTTGTTCAGGGACAGGGAGCAGGGTGTCTGGTTCGCATCAGGGAGTGACAAAAGAACTGCCTGTGATTTCATGAAATAGAACAGCCCCTGTGATTTGTAAATCACCTGTATGTAATATACATTTAATTGTGAACATTATTTGTATATCAATTGGAAGAATTAGACAATGGTAGATTTATCAATTATTTGTACGTAGCCGATTGCTTGAAATTTTTAGCAACTCCCCAGTGCTGATATGTAATAAACCCTTAGCCCTTCAAATAGACCTGGCCTTGTATGATTCATCAGTCATCAGGAAATTGTTGCTGTTCTTCTTCACGACTTCAGGCGCATTGGGGAGCAACCCTGCCGTTTCTTTAGCATTTGTCTGTTTTTTAATGAGGGCAAGTTGGTAGCTCAGTGCTTAACCCAACACAGATGGAAAGCCAGCCAGATTCGAACCCGGACCACTCGCCTCAAAGTCCTCAGCAGATGCCACTACATTCCTAGCCCCCTGGAAAGTTAATCGGTCATTGTAGGTTTAAATAGTGTGCAGGTGGGCTGCAGCGTCTGGGGTGAACAGAGGATTATCATCATTCTATACACTATCAGGTTCTCCAAAATGCAATATTTCTGATGCGCTCTTTTATTTGTTCTCAGAGATCATCGAACAGTACATCACAGGAACAAACCCTTTAGCCCATCTTAACCAAATGCCAGTTTAAGCTCAACCCATCTGTCTGGACATGGGCTATATCCCACCATCCCCTACTTGCTCATGTGCCTGTCTAAATGTCTCTGATTTTTTTTAGATTATAAGAACAGTCAGTCCTCTTTTATTGTCGTTTAGAAATGCATACATGCATTAAGAAATGATACAATGTTTCTCCGGAGTGATATCACAGAAAACAGGACAAACCAAAGACTAACACTGACAGAACCACATAATTATAACATATAGTTACAGCAGTGCAAAGCAATACCATAATTTGATGAAGAACAAACCATGGGCACGGTAAAAAGAGTCTCAAAGTCCCCGAGTCGATCGACTCCCGAGTCTCCGATAGCAGGCGGCAAAAGGGAGAAACTCCCTGCCATAAACCTCCAGGCACCGTCAACTTCCCAATGCCTTGGAAGCAGCCGACCACAGCCAACACTGAGTCTGTCTGTCCGACCGAAAACTTTGAGCCTCCAACCAGCCCCTCCGATATAGCCTCCCGAGTGCCATCCTGGACCGAGCGTCTTCGACCTAGCCCCAGCCACTGAAACAAGCAAAGCCGAGGATTCGGGGCCTTCTGCTCCGGAGATTCTGGTTACCGCACAGTAGCAGCGGCAGCAAAGCGGGCATTTTAGAAGTTTTCCAGATGTTCCTCCATACTCTCACATCTGTCTCCATCAAATCAGAATTGTGCACGGTCCCCTACTTGACAGATTACAGATATCATTCACCGGAGAGGCCGTGCCGTGTGATAACTGCTTTTCCTTGGCAGCATATTCCAGTCACCCACCACTCCCTGTGTTGAAAAGAAAAATTTGCCTCATAAATATCCAAGAAACTCCCCAGTCTCCCTTCCCACACGCACCTTAAATGTAGTAGAAACAAAGAAAACCTACAGCACAATACAGGCCCTTTGGCCCACAATGCTGTGTCAAATATGTTCTTACTTTAGAAATTACCTCAGGTTGCCCATAGCCCTCTATTTTTCTAAGCTCCATGTACCTATCTAGGAATCTCTTAGAAGACTCTATCGTATCTGCCTCCACCACTGTCGCTGGCAGCCCATTCCACGCACTCACCACTCTCTGCGTAAAAAACTTACCCCTGACATCTCCTCCATACCTACCTCCAAGCACCTTAAAACTGTGCCCTCCCCCATTCTTCTAATCTCCAGAAAATGCAGGCCCAGAGTCATCAAATGCACGTTATACATGAACCATTTCTTTGCCAGAATCATTCTTGTGAATCTCAACTGGATAGTCTCCAATACCAGCACACTTTTTCTTAGTATCTGACATTTTCACCTGGGGAGGGGATACAAAGGCTATCTACCCTATCTATATCTCTCATAATTTTATGTACCTATCATATATTTCCAATTTATTTACTTCAATCTATATGGACATTACAATCAGCCATATTTTACATGTCCTCATAAGTTCCTGAGTCCAGAAGGCTGCAGTGTGCCCAGAGGGAAGATTGTGTGCTATTCCATAAACTTGTGTTGGGTCTCATTGTAAAAGTACGGGAGGCCACAGAGCTATGTTCTGTTACAGTCTGTACTGAGCTCTTGCAATCATCTAGACTCAATATCAAGTTCTGAAGCTTTGGGTAAAATGATTTCTCTGTGATTTTGATTTAGCTTTATTTTCCTTTATCCTTTTCATCCTGGGAATGGCGAACACATCCAGCCTGACCTGCCATCCACGTTACTCTCCTCTGCATTTTGCAACTTCTGCATCCTTTTGTGTATACTTTCTGCTGTCACTTGCCAGATAACCTTTACAGCTTATCCCCATGAGCACCATGGTTTTACCCTCCCACCTGCTCTGAAGACCGTAAGATTTACTATAGGAGCAGAATTAGGCCACTCAACACATTGAGTCTGCTTCACCATTCCATCGTGGCAGATTTATAATCCCTCTCAACCCGTTCTCATGCCTCCTCCCTGTAATCTTTGACGCCCTGATAAACCAAGAAACTATCAACCTCCACCTTAAATATACTCAGTGACTTGACCTTCACAGCCGACTGTAGCAATGAATTCCACAGATTCACCACCCTCTAGCTAAAGAAATTCCTTCTGATCTGTTTTAAAATGGACATTTCTCTGTGCCATCTGATCCTAGGCTCCCCCAGTATAAGAAACATCCGCTTCATATCCACTCTATTTAGAACTTGGGTTTCAATGAGATCCCATTCTTCTAATCTCCAGGGAATACAGGCCCAGGGCCATCAAACACACCTTATACACGAGCCATTTCTTTGCCGGAATCGTACTTGTGAACCTCCACTGGCCAGTCTCCAATGCCAGCACATCTTTTCTTAGATAAGGAGCCCAAAACTGCTCACAATACTTCAAGTACAGCCTGACCAGTGCCTTATAAAACCTCAGCATCACAGCCCTGTTCTTATATTAATAGTTCTCTCAAAATGAATGCTAACTTTTCATTTGTCTTCTTCATCACCAACTCAATCTGCAAGTAAACCTGTGGGGAATCCTGCATAAGGCATAAGGACTCCCAAATCCATTTGCACCTATGATTTTTGAATTTTCTCCCTGTTTAGAAAATAGTCTGTGCCATTATTCTTTCTACTGAGTCGCATGACCATACACTTCCCAACACTATGTTTTATCTGCCAATTCTTTACTCATTCTGCTCATTTGCCCAAGTCCTCCGCAGACTCCCTGCTTCCCCAACACAACCTGTCCCTCTTTGTATCATGAGCAACTTGGCTACAAAGTTATCGGTTCTGTCATTGACACTGTTGATATCTAATGTGAAAATAAGCTGTTTCAATAACAACCCCTGAGGAACACCACTAGTCACTGGCAGCCAACCAGAAAAGGCCCACTTTGTGACCCTTGCCAGTCAGCCTGTCTTCCATCGATGCTAGTATTTTTCCCGTAATACCATGGGTTCTTACCTTGTTAAGCAGCCTCATGTGTATCACCAAATGAAAAGCTTCTGAACTTCCAAGCAAACAACATCTTCACCATCTTGTTTCTTATTTCCTCAACAAATTTCAAAAGATTTGCCAGACAAGATTTCTCCTTAAGGAAACCATGCTGACTTTGGCCTAATTTATCTCAAAACCTGAACTCCCAACATATTTAAAACCACTAAAGTCAGGCCAACTGGTCTATAAATTCCTTTCTTCTGTCACTC